>NW_009648963.1:1936605-1951742 GCF_000708025.1 Charadrius vociferus | reverse complement strand
GTCTCAAGCTCATTGAAATTAAACCCTTCTCTCCTCCTCCCTCACCCCCCAAACCCCATACATTGTGGGCATTGGATCATCAGCACCAGCTGTTGTGCTGTTATTGCAGCTTGCTAATGCAGACATGACTAGAGACCTATATGAAAAGCTATTGGTTAGTCTCCAGAAATACAAGATATATATGTCCCAGAGGTGCCTCCATATCTCTTGGAGGTGAGAGCGCCTCAAAAGGGTGGCTAAAAAGGGATAAATGGTGCCTCTTCTGGACTTTTTTTGGAAACCAGAGCACTGCCTGGGTGCTAGAAAAGGCAGTTTTGAATCTCTGCAAGCTGCAGAGAGGCTTGAATTGGGGCTTCTTGGTAAATACTTTACTGACAAGGTTGTCATGCAGGAATTTTCTCCTCTTTACCCATACTGGCTCAGTCCTTCAGGGGCTTAGGTGTTGTCTGGCATTTGCCAAACCATGTTGCGGTTGTTTGGGGGGGAGAGGTCTTGGGCATGACAGAGCTGAAATCCAGCTGACTTAAGATCCCTTGGTGTGGACATGACAGTGTTTTCAGAGAGGGAGAGATTGCATTGTGGAGGCTTTCTTATTAAAAACACGGATGGTAGTGGACTTCAGTTGACCTAGTCTGTTTTAGGTGATAAAGGCATTCTTTGGTTCTGGCTTCCTATTCTTTCTAGATGGCATATGTGTAAGTTTTTCATTCATGAAATGTTCAAAAGCAGATCATAATTTTTTTACTGCTTTTGGAAATTGTTCAAATAAGTGTTCTAGCTCACTGTTTATTGTTCATGAACTGTTTGTAACAAATTTTCTATCTCTATTCAGATTTGCGACTCTTGCTTTATGGTTGGTCACCCTTACTCATCATTTCCCGGTATTTTTTTAAAGCAAACAGAAATCCCATCGTATGGCAGACTAACTAGTAGCAATAGTAGATTGTCTTGCTGCTTTTTCTGTTCTCTAATTCTGCAACTCATTTTTATAAGCTACCTCTGTCTCTGCTGGAAATGAATTTAATTTAATCACAAAATCATTTTTCTTTTGATGATTGCATTCATCTTGGCAACCTGCCCCTAAATTCTTTGTTCACAAACATTTGTATGAACTAAACTTTGGTTGCAGAAATCTACATAAACAAATCAAATTGAGATCAGATTTATAATTTGAAAAATTCCCTACCGAAAGATTTTTACATAATTCAGTGACTTCTTCTATTGACTGTTAGACTATAAACAAATGTCTGTAGATTATTCAGCAGTGCAGTGGTAGGACAAGGCATTAAATTTAATACTTGAGAAGTGGAATGTACTTTCTCTGGCTGAATTTTATGGGCCTTGCCCTGATAGAATTGTTCTCAGAAAATTTATTGTTCAAAAGCCACTTATATTTCTAAATAGTATACAGCAATAACTGTATACAAAAGATCACCATAATTTTTTGAGGGTAGGGTTCAAATGATGTTTGTCACAGTGAATTAAAACTAATCAAAAGGACTGGATAAAATAAAAAATGCAGTCCTGTTAATAGAAGCTTGGCCCTAGAGTGGAGCAGAAGTGCTCATCTGGGAAGGGAGATGTTATCCCTTGCTCTGCAACCAAATACTGTCATCTGTGCTTACCAGAAGCCCACCAACTTCAAGGTGCCTGTCATAGAATTATAGAATGGTTTGGGTTGGAAGGCACCTTTAAAGGTCATCCAGTCCAACCCCCCTGCAATGACCAGGGACATCTTCAACTAGATCAGATTGCTCAGAGCCCTGTCCAACCTGATCTTGAATGTTTCCAGGGATGGAGCATCTGCTACCTTTCTGGGCAACCTGGTCCACTGTTTCACCACCCTCAGCATAAAAAAAAATGTTTTCCTTATATCTAGTCTGAATCTACCTTCTTTTAGTTTAAAAGCATTGTCCCTTGTCCTGCCAGAACAGGCCCTGCTAAAAAGTCTGTGCCTGTCTTTCTTATAAGCCCCTGTCCTCAAACCAGGACAGTTTTGAAAGGCCACAGTAAGGTCTCCCCAGAGCCTTCTCTTCTCCAGGTTGAACAACCCCAGCTCTCTCAGCCTGTCCTCATAGGAGAGGTGCTCCATCTCTCTGATCATTTTTGTGGCCCTCCTCTGGACCAACGCCAACAGGTCCATGTCTTTCCTGTGCTGACAGCTCCAGAGCTGGATGTAGTGCTCCAAGTGGGGTCTCACCAGAGCAGAGTAGAGGGGGAGAATCACCTCCCTTGACCTGCTGGCCATGCTTCCTTTGATGCAGCCCAGGATACAGTTGGCTTTCTGGGCTGTGAGTGCACATTGTCGGCTCCTGTACAGCTTTTCATCCACCAGTATCCCCCAGTCCTTCTTGGCAGGGGTTCTCTCAATCCCTTCATCCTCCAGACTGTATTGATACAGGGTGTGGCCCCAACCCAGGTGCAGGACCCTGCACTTGGCCTTGTTGAACCCCATGAGGTTCACATGGGCCCACTTCTTGAGCTTAAATAGCATTCAGCTAGAAAAAAATTTTCAGGACCTTAACAAAACAGCACTTAGGTGCAAGTGTAACATTGCTCAAATCAGCTTTTGAATATCTTATTACATTCACTGTCTCACCCTCAAGAAACCTGTCATGGTTGACAGAGTGCTTTTGTGTGTGATGAGGGGTCAGTGACACCACAGTCGGGTCAGCGGCTGGGACCAAGAGAGATTTGAGCTGGCATTAAGGAGCTATAGGGCTTTTAAAAATAAACTTAGCACAAGACACTAAGTTTACCATCAGTGCCTTACTCATTTCACTCTTTGTCTGTGCTTAAACTGTAGGGATGGGCACAAGTTTCCTGTTGCTTCAGGTTTAGTAACAATTAATCAGCACCCTTCTAAATGCCAGGCTTCCTGTAGCTCCTAAAATAATTGGCAAGGATTAGTTGGCTTTCTGGGCTGTGAGTGCACATTGTCGGCTCATGTACAGCTTTTCATCCACCAGTATCCCCAAGTCCTTCTTGGCAGGGCTTCTCTCAATCCCTTCATCCTCCAGACTGTATTGATACAGGGTGTTGCCCTGACCCAGGTGCGGGACCTTGCAATTGGCCTTGTTGAACCTCATGAGGTTCACACGGGCCCAATTCTTGAGCTTGTCCAGGTCCCTCTGGATGGCATCCCATCCCTCAAGGCATGTCAACCACACCACTCAGCTTGGTGTTATCTGCAAACTTGCTGAGGGTGCACTCGATCCTGCTGTCTCTGTCACTGATGAAGATATTAAATGGTACTGTTCCCAGTATGGACTCCTGAGGGACACCACTCAACACTGAAGAGACATATAGATGGCCTTCCTACTTACCAAGTTTTGTGCAACATCTGGAAGGTAAAGACGTGGAACTGTGAAATCTCAACATTCTTGTTCAGAGATCTTCTGGGACAATGAAATTTTAGTGGCAAAATCTGCTAAATAGAACAAATTATTTTGAAACTTTATTTTTAGCTTATTTATTTACAACCTGGCAGACTTCTAGTCAAGAGAGGATAACCCTGGCCCAGTCATAAGTTTTAACAACTGCATGTTTATGCACCGGTAGGTATCAGGAGGTCAGTCAGAAAAAACTGTCAGTTTGTATTACTTCTCTGCTGACTTTCTATCAAAGCATGAAGGAAGGGGGGCTGCCATCTTTCTCTTTGTACCAGTGGGTAGTATGTCATGAATTAGATAAAATAAGCTGATTTTTTCCTTTATTGGTGCAAAATGCTCTCTCTTGGAGAAGTGGAGAAAAAAATTAAATTTCCATGTATTTATTCTGTCACTGAAACAGATACCACTTCTGCAGGTGAAGGCAGTGGAAATAATGCACAAGATATGCTGCTTCTGTTCCTTTTAAAAAACACATTGGTATTGGTCTCAGATGCGTGTGATAGCTAGTGTTGAATTCTGATCAGGTCTCCCCAAAGCAGATCTGTTTGGATATTAATGAGCTGTTAATGTTTAAGTCATATGCAACAGGGAATAGTGAAACTTGCATTGTCTTTAATATGTTCAGGTCACTTTCTTTTGATACCAAAGCTTAAATCAAAGAAGCTGAATGAGAAATGATAATATCAAAGATGATCAAGGTTTCTTCTGCTCCAAATGAGGAATTTGCACTCTTTAACACCTTGCCTCCAGGTGAGCTTCCAGTTTTCTGATATTGATGGCCGTGAGAATGAACATGCAAAATTGAAATAGGCAAGCCACTCAGTGCTTCGACCCAAAGCAGAGCCAGGCTCTGAAGAATCATGCAATTGGCTTAAATGTCATCCTATTGAAGAAGACAAAGAATTTGTAATTCTTTTTATTCCCTTGTTCCTGTTTAAATGCATTTTGTCACACGTAAGCTTCTCTCTGCAACCATGCATCAGCATAGTCTCCTGTTCATAAGAACATGCTTTAATATCTATCTAGAGGACCTGTGAGCTTTGATTTCAAGTTAATTTTTTGATGGTACACAGTCCATAGCAGAAGAATAGAGGACCTAGTGATTCGAAGCTTGTAGCAAGAACGTAGATACTAAAGACTGACCATTTCAAATGTTAAGCTACAAGGTCTCTCTGCTCCCAGCACTACACCATGCAGAACAGACACTGCTGCATCTCACCTGGGGTACACCGTGTAGTTTAGGGAGATATTCAGAGTTATTTTGATCGTTATCTGGGTAGGAAATAATTATATATGTTTTTTAATTGAAACATGATGTATAGTAGTTTCCTTAGAGGTATTTATGGTAGCAGTAGTCAGAGTGAACAAATTGTATAGCTACTCCTCTTTATTTCACCATGGGGCAAGTTACTTTTGGGGTTTTCTCTCTCAAAATTGAACAGATGGCCACCTTGGAAGTATAAAAGTACTTGCTTAAATCTAAGAAGCACACCTGGCAAGTGGACATTTTCTAGGAATGAGAAAGGAGTGTAGTCTTTCAAGTAGGAAACATCAATTCATAGAGCTATGGTTACTTCATACAGTACCACCTTTTCACCTTACATTTCTTAGGAGACATTTATTATGCCTGACTCCTGGGCTTAATATCATAGGAACATTGTGGAACATCAGGTCTCCTTTTATGTTTGCGATGCACTGCTACTGATGGTCTGGTAGGTTAGACATTTCCATACATCATTGTTGATGGTGAGACTCATCCTGTACAAATCAGAGGACGCTTTTGTTTCCATGTCCCATCCTGACCACTGGGTTCAGTTGGTATATACCAACTGACAACCCATAGAATCCGGTATCTGCAGCACACTGTATAATACAGTTGAAAATATTCAGTATCTCTGCAGTTTCTGGGCCATTTCCCCTGGGCAGTTTGGTATCACCTTCTTGGTTGCTACTAATGAGTGCTTGGAATATTGGCAGAGGGATAAGGAGAATACTGACCGTGTAATCCTGCTTGTGGTCCCTCCAGATGAAAGCGCGTGAGTATTTTCAGGGAGAGAGTGGGAAGCTGCTTTGATTCTGTACTTGGTGAGTCCACATTGAGACTTTAGGACATGAAGGCCTGCAGTTGTCAGCTGTACTGGATAGTGTTGAATCAAGTCAGAAGAAAGTCAGCCCAGATCTGACCCCTGGCAGATGTTGAGCCTTACTGAACTAGAACATTCACAGGAGTCTGAACAAGGAGCTGCTTGCTTAATACAAAGCATATTTGATCTTCAGTGCACTCCTTTGTCCTTGCTGATATGCCGCAAGATACATGGTGGGCTCTGTGCTGACCTTGCAGTTTCTGATGGGCCTCTTGCAGCTTTCAGACCTCACGTGTTGTGGAGGTTATAAAAAGTTCACATTCATTCTAGAGTGCCTCAGACCAGGGATAACTTAATATATGATTTTAAAAGGCAGATGACCTGATCCAGGAGACACTACTACAGAAGCTGAGAATATCAACAAAAAGTCAGTGTATGCACACCTGTGTCAGTGCATCTGCTTGTAGAAAAAACTCTTCCAAATCAGAAAGTAGAAGTGAGAGGGCATGAGGGAATAAAAAGAAAAGAAGTAATTTGTTGTGGAGCAAAGAGGTGATGTTTCAGTGTGGCATACAGAAATCAGTTGTAAAAGTCAAGCTGATTGTGGAGGAACTCATTTGGAGGAGAATCCTAAGGTGTTTGAACAGTCAACAGCTGAACCCAGCACCCTCAGAAGAGGATCTGTGAGATTTTTATATATTCTTTATTTGAGGACCTGGCAAGAGATCCATCTATGATAAATTTTGTAGGATCTGATTAAACGTAGTGTACATAAATATGATAACATCTCACATTGGTTGTCACTGCATTGGTAGAAGCCAAGCTGCTTGGTGTGGATCGATATATTCTGAGCTGAGCCTTGACATAAGCTTCCCCAAATCTAGGAAGACATCTTTCCTGATTTTCTGTCTCACTTTCAGATGACAGCTCCTCTGGCAGTTACACATTCCCAGAAATGGGACCATGTAGTTTCTTGGCTTTGTCAAGGCTGCTGCTGCCTTCTCAGGCTCTTTAGTAGTCTGAGCACAAATCTTCCTAGAAAAGCTCTGAAACTGTAGATGCTCTGGGTTCACAGCACTCTGGAGGAACACATAGTACTTAAAAAAAAAAATTAGGGTTCTGAACACAATTATTCCTTCTTTTAGCTAGAAATACACAGCTGTAGCAAAACAAACAAATGAACAAAAAAACCCCAAGCCCCCACACTATATGCTTTTGTTAAGACATGAGGATTTACATCTTTGAAAATAGGTCTGAGCTCCCTGAGAAGTGCATTCCTGTGCGTAGCTTCTTTAAGTTATTTCACTCTCCTCTGCAGCAGTTCTGTGCAAGATTCACCATGCTATGCAAAAATGTTTTCTTTCTTAAAATAGTTTTCTTTGTGTCTGAGCTTTCCCTCAGACTTAATATTCTTTATGGTTTTAAAGGGCTGTATCAACACTGATATTTTTGTTTAGGCTATGGATATGCACCATGTCTCTAGATCCTGTGTGTTAAAAAAGTTGGGGAGGAAGGGAACTGCTTTTCCCAAGGCCTTGCTTGCTCTTTGTCAGAAGGTGCTTTCACCTGGAAGGCAGAAGGGTAAAAAACTGCATTGGCAGTCTTAGGTGTCACTCATTCAGCTCTCAGACTAATGTGAAAATTAAAAATCAGGAAGACCACCAGTCTGTTTTCACAATTGAGCTTTTTGGCTGGCATGAATGGCCCAAGAAATTCCATAGTTTCCAAGGAAATTTACAAGCTTTCCGCAAGAAAATTTTCCAAATTGTCACATGCATACGATCCTTTTTTTTTATACTGCTTTACATCCTACAACTTTATAAAGATAAATTTTGAAAACCTTAGAAAATAGGAAAAGCCAAATACCATCTATCGAAAGCAGAGAAATCTCAGGTGAATCAGTTTTACTACTGATCTAACAGGTCCACAGAGTCCGAAGTGTGATAGGTTGTAGTTCATAGGAGGCTACTGCTGTGATGAAAACATGTTTAAAATTTCATTAGATGTTTATGGACCCAGAGGTGAGGCCCCAGTGGATTATCATATACAACATAAAGTTTGTTTGTTTTTTGTTTTTTTAAAGGATTAAATGCTGACCTCTTATGATCTTTTGACTGGATCATATCAGGTCTCAGCTACGAGGATGACCTTAGTGGGTGATTTCCCTGACATATGTAGTTCACGCTTGGCCTTGCTTACTTTGTTTAAATTTAGATTTATACATTTTTCATGTTTAAGCAGTAGGGTAGCTAGTAACTAGACATTTTTTAGTAAATAATTGCTCATGTTACTACTAGTTGACTGACAGGAAATGAAATCCTACAAGGATTTTTATACATTTTGGTGGTAGTGATACAGCTAAGTGGCCACTTGGTAGGTGAGAGCTTTGTTTGTCTAGGGTTTTAGCATAATCATTAAATCACAGCTTTCTCTAATTGCTTCAGCCGCAGCCAAACTCAGTTGGATGGGATTCTGTAGCAAATGGAATTCTGTCACATTCAATATCGGTGTTTGCTTTATTAAATAGCATTTCTCTGGGGACCCACATAGACTTTTGGAGTTTTTAATTTGTTACAGTATGTAATAGCTGGCTTCAGTGAAGGAATTGTTCACCAAACTGCATTCTTATTATTACTACTGATGCCTTTTTACTTTAAATGAGGTTGACAAGATAAGATATGCCATTTAGAAGAAAGCTGTACTTACTTTGCTCAGTGAAGACCGAGTTTTGAAAGGGAGCACTATTTGGCATGCATAAATTCTTCCATTTCTTTGAAGTGAAAATTTAAAGTTAATAATTAAAACAAACATACAAAACCACTCTGTTATCACAACCTCTGGGTTTCCCAATGTGTGCTTCATTCTCTCTACGTTTCTTTTGGAAATTGCCTTTCAGGACAGGAACTAGATATCCTTTGATTTAGCTACCTTAACACCCTTGTCAGTGATCTGTTACACTGCTACATGATATTATAGCAGCAATAACAGTAAAAGTTTTGGGTTTGCGTATTTTTTTTTCATTGTAAGCAGGTGATTCAGACATCTCCATTTCAATCAGAGTCTTAATTTGTAAATGCAAATGTCAGTTTAAAAAGTTCACTACCCTGCGCTAATACTACTTCTCTCCATCAAAACTTGTAAACTGTGGTGAATACTGAGAGTCTGTGACTGTCTTAAGCACAACCCATCCTCACTCTGTTGGAGCAACCTGGACACCTGATTATTGTCCCTTCGTTACTCAGACTTGGCTGTCACATGCCCATTAGTGAGCGTTACGTGCCTGAGAAGGATAGTGCTACACGATGGAAACAGGGAGAGTGATCTGATGGTAGCAGAATAATACAAGAGAAATGGCAATATTTGATATGTGTTGTCTTGACTTAGGATTTTCTTATATTTCAGATTTCTGTGGATATAGGAAGATACATATGAAGAATTCTGCCTCTAGTTTAATTGCATTTTGTACAGGAATTTTGTATCCAAAACCAGGGTGAGATAAAATACAGGACCTGAGGGCCTTTATTGGCAACTATAGCTAGCCAGGGAGTGCAGTTAGTAAGCCAGGCAAATAATCACATCTTCTTCATTTAAAACATTTCATACTGGCAGAAATCTTTAACCAGTGCTCCAACTTCTGTCTGCCACTCGGAGCTTTTTATATGAAACAGCAGGAACCTGGCAGCCTGGAGAGCGTTGAGCGTTGCGAGCAAAAAACTTGAACATCATTTATAGGTTTTTCTGCCAAGACTGTAAAAATCTAGACAAAGTAGATACGGTTGTTTCACCCAGCTTTTCACTTATGTTTGTCCTTCACTATGTAAGCTCCCAAAACCTTGACCGATTTTCTCCCTGAATTTTAAATTCTTGGTAGGTACATAGAATAGGATTTATCTTACCTACCTTTATCCCTGTAAAAGTTACATGGCTAGGCTGAGCTATTCTCTAGGCTCCCTCTACAGTCAGTGAAGAGACAGATATCTCCAGGAGGCTTTTTATCTCGTATGAATTTAGACAACTGTCTTGGGGTGAAATGAATCCCAGCCCTGTTGTCACCCTCCAGCTTTGATTCAGCAAATGTTACAAGTTTCATTTCTGTGCTGGGATTTGGAGCCTTGCACAGAATATTCCAACATCTGATTTCCACTGACTTTAATGGAAAAAGGATGCATAAGTCTTTTAATTAGCTTTGAAAATCTCAGCCTTAATGTTTGAATAAGTTTGCATGCACATACATTTCTATATAAAAAATGACAAGCAATAAATGCAGTTGTATTATTTTCAAAAACCTGAGCATCTGGCAACTTCAGCTGAATAGTGGCCCAAATTGCTGATATGAGTGATACTAATTATGCTGTATTTTTGAAACCTAGACCAAGTAAGTGTAGTCTAAAAGAACTTAATACTTCACTCCTACCTTTTTTCTTGTCTCTCTCCTAAGTAGAGTTTAGATACTGAAACACACATTTAGCAAGGATAATATTTGTGGATAGAGTGGCATTGGCAGTTGACAAAATGGCTGTGATTACTAATCCTAATAACTATCAAATGTAGATAGAAATTAACTTGAAATGTACTTTTGCTATACTACAGAAGTAATACTTTAAAAAAATCATAAGAGTGGGGCTTCTGAGATAAGTTGAATAAAAAACGTGAATGAACTTTTGAAGGAAGTGATTTGCGGGTGACTATATCTCTCTTATGAAATTATTTCTTAATTCCCACAGATTCCCATAGCATTTTTTTCTTAAGGGATATGCACTGTTTATGCAGCAAAGATATAGTATGTTATTAAGACATAACAAAAAACTTGATTTTGTGATTTACCATTGCTTCTTACCGGAATTTTGGTAAAGTGCCATAACATTTGCTTCTCTGCACTCTCTGGAATTACATAGTGCTCTCACAATTTCTTTGGGTGACACCTGAACACCCAGAACCACAGTTATATTATTAAGCACTTAAATGCAGTGAACAATATATAATTTAAAGTGTAGATATGCTTGTAAATAGTAACAAAAGGGAGTGATTTCTTAAATACTTCTCTCTTAAATGTTTTCTCTTTTTCTGACTAGTTATTGCTAAATTAAGCATGAGATTACCTGTCCTCTAAGGGAGATGGGACATACAATACACTGGATCTTTTCCACTTCATGTACCTTCCCAAGAAAGAACAGCCCTTTGGTTAGACAGAGCTGTCCAATACGGTGATATGTTCTTACCTGGTTTGCAAAGCTTAATAGGAAGTCATAATCTTTAATTAATTTCATTTACAGGCTAACAAATGCATACTTGGATACCAGTCCAGCAAAGCATTTGAGCATATCCTTAATTTTAAGTCTTTTGCTGAGTCTTAACAAGAGTTTTGTCGAAGTCCTGTAGGGTACAGGGTGTGTAAGTGTTATATAGAGATACATATACTCACCCAAATGTCTTTTCAACCCATATAATCTTCGTTTCTGATAAAATCAACGCTTCATTGCTGCATTACACCTGTCACCATTTGATACTTTGCCAGTCAGCTGGAACGTAAGGCAGAAGGATGGTTTATCTGGGTTTCTCTTCCCTACCTGGGCCACTAGATTTGCACAAGAAGGCGTCACAGGAGATAAAAGCAATATTTTTTCTTAACTCAACTGAAGAGCTGTTTCTTACCTCTCAAAATACAGTCTGTTAGACTGTAGCTTAGATTGTAGTTGTTTGGAGACGGGGACCTCTGGATGTCCCAGCTTTGTATTTGTCTCTAATATGCATGGTGCTTTCAAGAGACTTCATTGAACAAAGAGGTGGTGAAAGTCCAGTGTGAAATGGAGGTGTCAAGGACTGTCGTCATCATGTTCCCATTGCAGTATTTAACTGCTGTCAGTAATAATTTTACTTTCACTGTAATAACTGATAAAGGCTTTTGTGTTCACTAAATTTTAGAGCCTTGGGAGTTCGTGCAGTTGGGTAGAGTTACACCCAGAGAGACTCTTTTAGTAATGTTGCTGGGAATATGTCTTTTTTTCTGTGCCCTCATGACATACGATGTTTGATGCTCTATATTCACTTATGGCAATACTAGTTATTGCCTTTTCATTGGGATAGATGGCATAGTAGCTTCCATTTACTCATACAGATGGAAGTAAACAAGGTAAAAAAGAAACCAGGTCAAAATGTCAGAATAAAATAAGAACACTTATATGACTGATGGTAGTACAATAGATAATAGACACACTTAATATTCCATCTCTATAAACCATTCTCAAAGGCTGAGGCTGTGGGGTATTTTGTGGCAGAACAGAGAAGTGAAACTGTGGTTCATTTTTGATAAACACAAAACTCCAGTCTGTGATTTGTCTGTGATGATCATGGATGGAGAATACTACTAAGGAAATCCATTACTGTTCCCAGCCAGCTAGAGGCATCCTCATGCCTATTGAAAAGAAGCCTCAAATTTAAAACAACTTTGAATATGGATTTAGCATGCACTGTATATATATCAAGTCCAAATAGATACTATGCTATGGGTGGAAGTGTCTATTTCTGTTAACAACTGCACGTGATTTAGTTGTTAATGCCCAGTCTCTTTTCTTCACACAGCCAGAATATAGGTCTTATCCACAGAGACCAAGTGCAATCTTATCCCATATACTTAAAAAGGACAAAAGAGCATCTTCTGCTAGTTATTGATAATATTGCTATGAAATATCAAGGATGATGTCGTGGTGGCTATAAGGAATCGGCAGTGGAATATATCTTGAGCCTAGCTTCATTGCTCTTTTTCCCCCTTTCTTTCTCCTATCCATTCTTGTGCACAAGTTTCAGGAGTACAAATAATGAATTCAAATTAAATAAGCAGGTGAAATAACACATTTCATAAATTAACTCTTTCTGCTCTGTACTGCTTAAAATGCAGCATTAAAATCTGAAATCTGTGTCTGTTTGCTGTATAGGTGAATAGTGAAACATGCAAAGAGTGAATATTTAAGGATTCATTTCTCTTTTGTCCACAAGCTGCAGTAAAATTTACACAATGGAAAATAATAGGTTTGAGACCAAGCATTCTTCTTTGATTCTCTTATTAGTCTGAACCAGATAGCTCTGTCTTATCCTTTCCTGACAACGTAAGTTAGAAAATCTCCATAATTTTAAGGACTCCAATTTTAAAAGGATATCCAACTTGATATACATGCAGCATCTGTGTAGATGGAAAAATTGGGTGGCTTAGATGTAATGGAATAACTATACTTTTATAGCTGTGTGTAAACTGGTCTTGCTGTTTGCCAGCCTAGCAAACACTTGCCACAACTACACTAACAAAGTCTGTAATTTGGGCATACTTTAGTGGCCAGATAATAAGGAAGAGGTCAACCATTCTTCTAAACATAAGAAAAATATTTCTCTTCCTCATACCAGTGTGAGCACGTTTCAGTTAATCTGAACCCCTGGTATAATTGCCCAGTGTGGGCTTGCTATTTGAGAACCTAAGTGATGCTATCTCAAAGCAGTGTACCTGCAAAGCTGCGGTGTACGGCCAGTATCATTACAGCGTAATTGTTTTGCTGTAGTGATGCTGATTCCTACATCCCCGGGTTCAGAGTACATCAAGAAAATACCATGAATCAATGTGCATATTTTGCAAAGCCTCTCTATTTCTTTTTTTGTTTGTTTTTCCCAATTTTATCTGAAATCAAATAGTTAATGTTTGCTTTTCACAGCTCCCCATTCAGAAAATGAGCTGGTACTGCCTCCTCCCCATATTTTGTTGCCTTATAGTGTAGTGGTTTATTGGCAATAAAAACAGGATCCTTGGTATATTAAGAATTTCCAGTGAATCTGTAAAAGTAGCTTTCCGTTATGAGCTTTTCCCTGTAATTCCATTGGGTTCTTAAAGTTATTCCCAATTTACATGAGAAGCAGAGACATTGCCCCCATTTTGCACCCAATTCAGTCTCTCTGAGGTGGTATTGCTGTGGGGATTTGTTGCATGACTGTATCTGCCTTTTCAATAAAACAGAAACTTGGTGTTGTTTCTTTACTGTACAAACGAAGATAAGTTCCAAAGTGGAATGTAAACAATAATTTAATTAATTATTAAGTAAGCTGAAGAAACTGATATGTTTTGGGCATTGAGCAGAGTTTTGGCAAGAAGTTGCAAGTATATAATGGATGAGAAAACTACTTATGACCAAAGCCAAGTCTTAAAATTTTTCTGCCAGTTTTACTACACATTGTTTGAGAGATGGCATCCAGCCACTCTAGTAAGTGAAATAAAAGCAAGCAACACCATTAAAACTGTGAATATGTGTGAAATAACAAATGGAAGGAATAGCGTCAGGCATTCCTGACAGGGGGAAGGGAGCTGGAGATTCTGTAAGATACCACTAGCTGCAAGAATAAAGGTATGTTTAATGCTATGTAAAACATGCTTTATGTTTAAGATAAAATGAATGAGATAGAAAAATAAATGCAAAAGCAATGGGAGCAGTCCTTACAAACCAGCCCTGGGCAACCAGATTGGTCTTCTTTTTCAGGTGCTTATAATAACTGCACAACATACCACATATGCTCTGAAGATAAGTGTGCATCTTTTACCTGTATGATAACAGACAGCCATTTAACTATACGGGTTTTTCACCTACATACCCTATATGAGTATTCCACTCTTTCACTCTGTTCATACTGCTTCCAAGAAAATAAATTTAAGACTCAGAATATCAGTATTCCATATAGGATTTATTTAAATAGCAAACCTCCCCTATGCCAGATCATGAAAACATTGTGCATTGCAGGGCCAGACCTACAGATCAGTACTCAAATGTCCAAAAGTATAAAATTAAGATATATGGATCCCTGTTAATTTGTTACTCCTGGGAAAC
Organism: Charadrius vociferus; assembly: GCF_000708025.1. Lineage (NCBI taxonomy): Eukaryota > Metazoa > Chordata > Aves > Charadriiformes > Charadriidae > Charadrius > Charadrius vociferus. The sequence goes on along the minus strand of NW_009648963.1, from coordinate 1,937,408 downwards.
TTATATCAGAACTTTGAATATGTTGGGTAGACTCAAGACGGGTCTAATTTAAAGCTAATGGGGAAAGTTATTGGTTTCTTGTATTCAGGTGTTTTATTTTTAGTGGTCTGTCAGTGTGCTCTGAGTATAAACATTAGTGTCAGAATTTTTTTATGATACTTATCTTATGAGTTTCATAATTTGTAATGGCTGTGCAGTTTTTACAGGTGTATTTAATGGCAAAATCTTATCTTGAACTGTATTTTAGAAGCTCAAGTGTAGTTTGATTTGCTGGGAATGGGAGGAGGGGAGGAATACCATTCCTTCCTTGGGGAGACAGCAGTTTCCTTGCACAGCATTAACTTGAAAGAATATGAGAAGCGCGTATGTTGCCAACAGGAGTGTGGACGTATAGAGTTCTGAAAATAGTAAGTGTCAATAGGGAAGGGTTACAGGTGCAAGAAGAAACATGTAAGCTCCCAAGGGCACCATCTCTTTTTATTTTTGCCTTGTCCAGTGCCAAGCCACATAGGTTGATGTTTAAAATTCAGTTCTTCCCTGAAAAATGATTCTATATATATAAAAGGTCTCATTTTAGAACAGATGTGTTTCCTGTGTGTGTTCAGAATCACATTTATTTGTTTCCATGACTCTTTTTTTAATATACTATTTACACCTGTTATATGTGTGCAGCCAAAAGCGATGTGAGGGAGAAAACAAAAATCTGCTTCTTTCTGGGTACGAGCTGTGGAGCAGCTGCGATGGGGCAGCTCTGCCCAAGGCTCGTAGGCCGTGGGACCTCTGCATCCACTCTTCTTGAGAGC
>NW_009648963.1:1905871-1936583 GCF_000708025.1 Charadrius vociferus | reverse complement strand
TAGCATAGAAATCTGTAACAAGGGATTAAACCACTTAACCTGCGATGGCAGCAAACTGAGCCTATTATTACTTCTATCCTTGTTAGTCACCGAGAACAAGTGATCGCTCTTCTTTATAGAAGTCTTTTCATATGGTTCATGAGTGTCGTCACGTTCCCTCTGAGCTTCTTCAGTCTTATCCTAAATACAGCTAGGTCCTTCTGCTTGATTCTTATGAGTCTTTTGGGGTTGGTTTGTTCATTTGCTTGTGTCTTTAAACTCAATGATTCCTGTTGTTGTCAGTTAAATTCTTTAAGAGTGGGTGCTCCAGACCTGGCCACAGTACTCCAAAAGTGGACAGACTATTCCAGTTGAAGTCCTTCCAGAGATGTGTTTGCTGGAGTGGAAGGGAATTATATCTAAGACATTTCCCTTATTTGCAAGAGCAACAGATTGTTGACATATTTGCTTTATGATTGGGACCATTTTCTACAGTACTGCTTAGCCAGTTATTCCCTATTTTGTATTTGTGCTTTTGTCACTTTGCTTTATTGAATTTCATCTTCATTTCAGATCATTTCTGCAATCTATCAAAATAATTTTGATTTCCAATTCTGTCCTGCAAAGTATCTGCACCCTCTCTTGAGCGTGGTTTCATGTACAGACTTCTTACATGAACTCCATTCTGCCTTCCAAGTCATTAAACAAAAATAAAGGAATTTGGAGAAAATGCCATAGGCTCAGTTGGCCTTATATTCCTGTTGCAAGATCTATTTTGGTTCAGCAATCACCATCACAAGCAAGTAGAAAAGCCTCATTTGGCTTGCAGACTGTTAATCATGTAAGTGTGTAAGGTGTAAAGAAGAACCCAGCTTGACTCTCAGATCACACAGTGAATATGTGGGCCTATTAGACAGAGGGAGAAAAAGAACATCATTGTACTTAAAATCTGATTACATTTGCCAAAGAAATCAGAGTCAGGAAAAAATATTGAAACCCTAGGATTCCATTTACTTGGAGACCCTATTCAGAGTTGAGCCAAGCTTCAAATTACAAATAATACCGGGGGTGGAGGGGATCAGAGGGAACAATGGCATTTGTGGCAGAAGACATTTTGCTGCTTGGGTAGCTGGCTACAGCAGCATGGCATCTTCACTTCTGACCCAACTTGCTGGCTGTCTCTGCCCTCTTCTCTCCTTTGACCCATTCCTTAAGTTTATTTTAAGACAAAATATTTTTAAAGTATTAATTTTTTTGTGTGTTATGTTTAGGCCATTATTTCAATGTTTGAGCGGGTGAGTGCACTACGTGAAAGGGAGGTTGCCATGGTAATTTCTCATTATTGTTGAATAGAAAAATAATTACTCTGGCAAAATCCCCCGTAACCTGTCAGAGCATAAGTTAAAGATGCCTGGGGGCAGCCTTGCCTTCACCATCCCCTTTTTGCAAGAAAGAGGGGATGATTTTATGATTCTTCTTTTTGTAATAACTGGGTCCTTTTTCAGCTTGGCTAGGGGACACCTCATTTGGTTTTGTTCACCATTTGGCTGTGAGAGTAGTTGGGCCCACCTGTGACAAGGGCGGAGCAGAGAATTAATCAGCACAGTGTATCCAAGCTTGACAGAGGATTTATATATTCTATTAAGGTTTGGGTTATTTTTTTGTGGGTGGGATGTTGCATTTTCTGCTTTTCCTTCTTCCTGACATAAAATATGCAAAAGCGTAAGATAAAGACCTTGGACAGTATTCAAATTGTGACAGAGTCTGGATATTTCATCTCTTCAGGGAGGGAATCCACAGTAATTCTGTGTCCACATTTTCCTTGACTTCAGACTTCTTGGAAGCAAGAGTGAGTGCAAATATGTGTGGTTTTGAGGTGAGGCCCTGCACTTTCCTGGCTCTTCTCTGTCTTTCCCGGGTGCATTTGCATCCCGACTATGTGATACTCCGCTTTTGCCTTCAGGGTCATTCGATGCTGCATGAGTAGCTCCAGTGATACTCAACTACTGAGTTAACAAGAGCTGCAAATGTGGTATGTGACTTTGCTTCAATCCTTCCCTCCCCTCTTTCTTCCCTATGACAAGTATATCCAAAAGATCCCAGTTAAGCAATACTTCAGCCTCTCTTGGCAAATGGCAGAGCATGGTAACTTGTAATTACTTGTTGGACAATACACTCTCGTATGGGCTAATAATGTCACCCACCAGGCTGTCCCAAGTGATGGGTTGGTGCACAGAGGTGTGTTGCTAGAAGCTGGTTGTTGGGCTTCTGTTGAACAGCTATATATATATTACTTACCATTGTGGCTACTCAGATCGTCAACGTAGTGATGCTTGCATGTGGAAAGACTCATGAGGTTTACACCAGCAAAGAGGAAAGAGCAGCAGCTCTCTGTGACAACAGATTTCTAAGATGTATGGATGGTTTTGATGCCTCTGTGTGTGACTGAACTTTGAGCAAGTACCACAGGACTGTGCTACTCCTTGTCCTGCTGCTGGCGGGTGGGATGAGCCTTGACAAGGAAGGTGAATTATAGGCTCTCACCCAGCCAAGAAGTCTCTCAGGGATCTCTGATAGGAGCTGGAATGCTAAAACCTGTCCTTACCATTTCTTCATTGGATGCTTGGCAAAAATCAAACTAAAGTTGTAAAGCAGGAAAAATACCCTGGTCAGCAGTTTGGAGTGAAATCCAATAGTAATGTCTTTAGCAAAAACAGGAGCAGAACTAAAAAACCCAGATAATTTTTTCTCTGCATGTGTACATAGAATGAATATGAGAGATGCATGTTTTGTCTTAAATTGGCATTTTATCTGAGGGTTTTTTCCCCTGTGACGGTAACAAATGTTTTCTGGCTTATTTCTATATTGCTCAGGCATTAAGAGGTACTCAGTGCTCACTACACTGAATGAACCTGGCCCTGCACGCTGGGAAGGTAGCTGCCGTGAGTGGGATAGAGTGGTTCTGAGGAGTGCGACTGGGGCATCTTCAGAAGTGGATTTCTAGCTCTGTTGCTGATTGTGTGTGCTGCAAGTGATTTAAATCTCGGGGCCTCAAAGGAGCAGAATAGACTGCACCAAACAGTTTAAATCCAGCTATTAAATATAACTGTAGCTTTTGAATGAAGCAAATGGTGGATTGTGTTGTTGCCTGACTTCTCTGAAAACCCTTGCAAGCTGCACCGCTTGCACAGGTGCTAGACATTGAGGTTTGGGTGCCTGTTGTTGATCACCCAGGTCTGAAAATGCCTGGTTCAATTGTCCAACCCAACAGAGCACCTGTAGTGGTGTATGGTATATACTTTACATTGTACACTGTATTAATAATTTCTATGTTCCAGCTACGTGTATTACTGTAAGTCTAGGTATACACAGGTCATCTTAAAATACTGTTTTCACTTCATGTATCACACTGAAAAGTAAAGATTTCTCACAACAATTACATTTAAGTAACTAGCTGGTATTTAATTGACCTGCAGTAGCATTGTATTTATATTAAATGCATTGGAGTGGAATGGCTATTATATTTAGTTTCTAAATAACTTTCTTGTCAGCTCATGCTGATAATCGGGTTATATAGCATTATAGAATTAAGTACTGAGTTTTTTTCATTATTAGGACCAAGCATTTGAAATACACAGCCCAGAAGAGGGGGGGAAATACATAATTGCTTTATTTGCAAATGATTTATAAACCCATTTTTTAACACTTGAAGAAAAACATGGATTTATGAAAATGAAAGTTTTTACGTATTTAGTGTGCTCAATAAAATGACAGTTTATTGTATAATCAAATAAACATTTTAGCTTTTTTCTTAAATTAGAACTAGAACTTTATCTAGGAAAATTAGTTTGAAATATCACGTAGATATCTACACCCCAAAACCATAGGTGAAGAAGTGCAAACTATGTGTGATCCTGTCAAATTTCTTTTACAAAGGATGAACATATTTTCATTTTGCCTCCTGTTAAGTAAATGATCTGTTGCTTCCTAGGATAGTGACAACCTCTGGTGGGATGCCTTTGCAACTGAATTTTTTGAAGATGATGCAACCTTAACCCTTTCATTTTGTTTGGAAGATGGACCAAAGCGATACAGTAAGAGATATATTTTTTGTTCTAATTTTAAGCCTGACTTTCTAAACACAATTTATCTGTAAGAGACACATGCAACCCTGGCAATGCCAAAGTCACTGGTTTGTATTCAGTGACCGTCAAGTTCCTTTAAAGAATTGCATGGGTTGGGAATCCATTTTTTTGTGAAATTCCCTTGAATTTTATTACATGAAAACAAATTATTTCCTAGTGGAGGAGAGCAAATAATACAAATAATCTTTGGTATTTTTTAATTAGTTTGCTGTGGCTGTGCTTGTACTCTTTGTTACTTTGTTTTTCACAAACATTCAAGTGCCGAGTCTTGTGGGCAAAATTGTTCACAGAAAGGGAACTTTATAGCAAATTTCAGTTTTGTTGTTGGAAGACCTTCTAGATTTAAACAGGGGTCAGAAGAAAAAAAATACCAAAAGCTATATCCTTGCTGCTGTAGATAATCATTATTCCATCAGCTGTGTGGATCTGTGCTGTTTGCACACATTAAGGACCTGCCCTGGATATTGTCTGAATAGCAGTGGAAGTCTAGAATACTCTCAATCAAGCACTAAATGAAAGCTTGAATAAAAGTGAAGCAGTGAATAAATCTGATGGCATTGGTATCCATTGCCTGCATACGCTGAGCAGGAAAAAGGGGTAAAATTCATTGAACAAATTGTTTGAAGTGAATAATTCACTCAGCTTTAGCACTAAGCAAGAGAGAGATAAGCAAACATTGAAAAACTGCATTGCCAATTGTTTCACTCCGTTCAGAGTGACCCCTGCTTCACAGTGACAGCTTGTGCTCTCTGCTTAATGTTCTGAATGTTGCGAGGTTCTTCTTTTTCATGAGAGTGACTGATTGTCAGCGTATCACTCACATACTTCTAATTCCTTTTATCAATTATCTCAGGTATTTATTTGACAAGTGTTGCCTTCTCCTGGAGAAAAAATAACAGCCACTTTGAACACGCGTTCTGGGATTAGTGTTGACAGAATTACAGTTTCTTGCCTTTCAAAGCAAGTGATAACTCTGTAAAGGTCCTCAAATTACAGCCTATAGCAACGGTGGTAACAGCTGATCTGTCCTGATTAGGTTGAGTCAACTTGTCAGATATCAGATTTGGTAGTTGTGTTATCAGTCCAGAAGGCACAGATACATCAGCAAAAAAGCAATTAATGTCCAGTTAGATCAGCAGGAGTTGTGTTTCTGGAAAACAGTGCTGCATATGAAAGAATTTGTCAAAGAGTAAAATATTCCTGTTGTCACAAATGCTTGATAATGGTTGTGCTATCTGTAACTGGGACAGTTTGGTACGGGGCAACACTGTGATTCTTAACATTGTTGCTGATAAGCGTGATTGAAAGATCAAATTACTGTAGGCACGTTTTTAAAAGCCAATAGTACACAGGATTTTTCCTTTGGTTTTAATTTCTGACCTCTGCACAAACTGTTGTTGCTTTTTGTGTTATTCTCAGCACCTGGAATTAAAGCTCAGCACTTAGGGCTCTTTCTGTTCATTCACGTTTCCTTTCCTTCGTTAGTAAATATTTATGTAATTCTGAACTACAGTATTAGTGATTCTTTCTGACATGAGCAGTATTCTCAGTTCGTGATACTCTAAAGAGCATGCTTGGGCTGTTCCAATCTGGGACTTCTGTTGCCATCTCAGCAGGCTTTGAGAGCAGCCTTGCGGGTGCCAGGTTGTCCAAGTCCCTGCTCAGGGATACCTCCAGCATTGCTTGGGGAGGGTGCAGAGTGGAGGTTGTGTGTTAAGAGCAACCCTCTCTTCCTACCAGGGAAGTTTGTGTCTGAAAATATGTCCAGGAGTTGAGAACAGAGCAGTCTGCTCCCCTTTGGGTGCGAACATTAGTAGAAAATTGCTTCTACCTGTAGCAGGTCTTCGCTGAGCACAGAGACCTGATCGAGGTCTCCGTTTTGCCTGCCCAAGCTGCGCTTGTGCTCCCTTATGACATGGAAGGTCTTGGCATCTCCCAAAGACCATAATATCACCCAGTACCTTTATTCCAAGTAACAAGTGAAATCGCTGGCCAGTGGGCTGGGGCTCCTCTTAGATGAGGCAGAGTATGCTGAGTGGTGGCAGCACCAAGCCTGGGGTTTTGGAACAGATGAAACAAAAGTGCCTGGTCTCCATCCGTGCTGTCCCCAGCAAGACAGCTGCCTCCTCGCCCAGTGTGCATGCTCTTTCGCATGTAGTGGGCAAAAACCCACCAGAGCTGGCTGAAAGGAAAGAGAAAAGACAAATTGTTTCTTCTTACTCTTGCAGGCACAAACAGTAATGGAGGGAACCAAGATTAGACCCTAGAAAAGAGGAATAGGCATCCTTTGAGAAGTCATTTATAGAGTTGAAGGTGATGAAAGATGCCGACCTCTTGCCTCTGTTCCAGCATTCAGCTCAAAATTGCCACCCTTTGTCTTGCTTCAGCCTGTGAGAGATTTGCTTACATCTCTGACATTGGTCGTGGCTGCCACCTCATTTTCTTTCCCTTGGGCAATGGTTTCCCTCTTTTGGGAACTGAAATATTCTCTTCTGGAGCAAGCAAATTCCAGAAAAATTATTGTGGGGGTGTGTGTGTAGGGAAGAACAAATAGTTTTTCATTGTCCATGGCCACAATTTTTCTCTGGGTTATGGCGATTCCCAGTCCTTTTCCCTCCTTGTTCTCAGGGACTATCCAGATCTTGCCTTAAGCCACAGGAAACAAGGAGGAGCATAGTGTTTTGCCCCAGGTTCTTTCTTCAAAGCCTCCAAGTGTTGTGGGAGGCTGCTGGGGAACTCGCATATTCTCTTCTGCTCTTCTCTAACCTTGATTGCAGTCCTCAAACTCCTCTGGGGGCTTCTTTTCCATACTTGCTTTAAACTTTTCCCTTCCACAGGTTGCCTATCACAGCCTGTTTCCCAGCTGGCTCTCTCTGCCCTCTGCTCTTACCTGGACAGCCCAATCCCACAGCCAATGCGAACGTTCAGAGTATGCGAATCAGTCCTGTAAATCATTGTTTGTGTAAGTGTGAAGACTTAAAAAAAATACTACTTTTACTTGCCTTCTGTTTCTTTTAACTTTTAGTATACAGTTCTGTCCAGGAAACTGTAAGAGTTGTAAACTCACTTGTTTTTGTCTCGGAAAACTAAGCTGCTTATTTAATTTCATGGCCCCAAACTGAAGCTTTATGGAAAACACCAAATACTTTTAGGTCTGCCTTTCACATTATTGTGTTTTACAACACACATCTCTGTACTGAGAAAAGTGTTTCTCTTCCCTTAGCTGGTCTCACTACGAGGTTTCTCCTCGACTATCAGCTCTGAGATTCTTTAATTTGTAGGGGAAAATAGATATTGGTCAAAGTGGGGATTTTAAGTCACTGGGTTATGTTTACTTGGCACGAGACCGCACTATGTACAGATACTCGAGCTGGCTCTGAGTGTGCCTGTGTATCAGTATGGCACAGCATGTGAAGATACTTACTTATGCCCTGGGAAGAGTAGAGGTCTGTTAGTTCAGTGATCCACCACTGCTAATTAATTTGATTGCCATGTTTGTGAGACCTAGACTAGTTATTTTTGCAGAACATTATCCTGCCTCGGATACATGTGCACTTGAAAGCCCAGCTCAACTTTTCATGCAGAGCTTCTGTGTCAGACCCGAAATCGCTGCTGTGCCCATCTTTGCAGCTCTTTTTGCCTTTCTGCAGTATTTTATTTCTGTACATGCGAGAACTTTACCTTCTACAATTCTTCCTCCCCGGTACAGCATTCCAGAAAGAAGATACTGTCTTTCAAACATCCACTGAAAATGTATGTTTTTCTCCTGCTTTCTTACACCCCTCAGCTATTCTTTTGGTCTGCTATTATCTGTGAACCCTACATATGTTATTAAATTTAATGTTGAAATGGAGATTTAATGAGAAACACTACAGAAAATAAAGATACATTTTAATGTAACAAAGGTGTAAATTATGTGTTTTCTGTAGTCTGGCTTTTTGACTACAGTGACGTGGAAAGAAAGCTCACACATTGCGATGCCCGATGCCTAAAGGCAGTGAAAGAGTCACAAAACCAAAGAGATGTTACCTGCTTTAAACTGCATCAAATTATATTCAACAGAAACTAAGAAGCAAACCCATGAAATTCATTTTACAGTGCGAGAAAAAAGAAATTTGCTTTAATTTATTATGCCCTGATTTATCGGGTCAAGAAGTAAATAGGATTTAAACAAAACAAAAAAAAAAGAAAATATGCCTAATGGAGCAGATATTTTTTTCCCGTTGTTGTGGATTCGTTTCCTGTTAAGAGCCTTCTATCCCTGTAAAAGAGTAAATACTAGACTCTGATCCATTGTTGCCCAGGTTCTTTGTTTCTTAGAGACAAAATATTTCCCGAACAGATAAGAGAAACAAGTTTGATTGACAGCTCTTAGCAGAGTCTCATCAGCTGCTGTGCTGACAGCCTGGTGATGCGCACTGTGCTGATGTGGTAGGGACTGACAGGTGATTGACAGCCCAAGACTGTGGAGACAGGAAAGATGAAGCATGCTCAGTAAGAATAATGTGCAGTGTTTATGCAGCACTGCAGAGAATAGGAGCTAGAAAGTTAACTCTTTCAGAGCAAAGTGACACTGTAACGCATAATGGATGCAGTTGCCACTGTAAGAAAATTAGAGCTTGTCTACATTTCGGTTCGCTAAATGCTTTCTGTTCATGGAGGAACTATGGAGTGTGAGGAAGCAAAAGCATGAGGTTCACATTTGTAGCTGTAAAAAAAAATTTCATGTGTGGTAGGTATGATGGAGTCCTCAAAATGGATTTATTTAAGCCTATAGATGTTGAATGTATTGAGAATTTCAGGCAGTTTTTATGGGTTTCCATCACCCAATTTTATATGGCATTACATAATGTTACACAGCAGAAATTTCAGAAGGAACCAGTTCAGCTCTTTTGCTCTGTGTATCCCTAGAAAAATACAGTGATTTCAGTTTTATGATTACTCTGAATCTGTAGCTGATAATTGAATATGGGTTTTGTGTTATAATTGCTACTGCAGTTTCTGTTTGGAATGTACAATATAACAATAGCATGCTTTGCATTTTATTCATTTCTTGTTCCTTTTCTCTATTTGTTGCATGAACCCTGCTTGATTTTTCTTCATTTCTTGGGTTTTTTTTGATAACTGGAAAATTAGAGGTAGAGTTTTCTGAGCAATAGTTTCAGAGTAAAGTGAACTTTGGGCCGAATGGTAAAATCATCAGCTTTAAAGCACTTACCTAAGTTTCTCTGTGTGCCTTTAGAATATATTACATAGGTGTATCATAGACTTTACTACAAAATGTTTAGTGAATACACAGCGGGTGAGCTGCAACAGATTCATTCTGCCTTTGTCCCTGTTTATAACCTGTCCGATACAGTTAACTTTACAGCCATTTGTTGGATAACTTCTGTGGGCATCAATGGTGGAAAGCTATGTCTAGTGGATATTTCTTAGAAGCAGGGAACATAGTTTGGGAGTAAACAGGGAGAGTTTGTTACACATTAGCCACTTGGTTAACTATTGTCAAAAAGATGGTTTTGAGAGGCTAGCACACTACATTATCACCCCAGGTTTCTATAAAACTGTCATCTGGCTTCTCTCACACAACTCTTACAGAGAAAATCAAATTTGCCAAGAGAAACAGATTGTAGTATTTCCAGGAGCATGCTCTGAATTTTTCCTTTTATTTTTTTTCCCAGAGAAATCCCAGTCATTAAACATGATTTGAGCATTGAGGTGCAACACAGTAAATTGGCCTAGTTTAGTAAGTGAGACAGAGTATTCTGTGCAACTGCCCGGTCTATCTTTATATACCACTCCTCTAGTTTTGTGGGTTTTTTCAAAGTTTCTTGGCAATACTTTCGAATTTAATTTCAGAACAGAGATGAAAATTTCATTAAAATCAGGTCTAACAGGTCCACAAGTATCTGTGGATCACCACTAGCACTTCCACCCTCCAGTTAATTATATCTAATTGTTAATTACTACTTAAAATTAGTGTTTTAGGGAGTACTCAATCCATTTTACATATACACTATTAAAACTGTATATTAATATTTTTTAGTATGAATATCAGCAATGCACTAGTAAGTCAACTGCATTACAGGTGTCTAAGTGTATTACACCTATGCACTTATCTTTATCACCCAAACTTCTGTAAGCTCATCAAAGAATAAAATGAGATTTGTTTGACAGGGCCTATTTTACATAAACCCATGTTGACTGGCATTAATTACATCCCTTTCACTTCAATCTTCGTCAGTTAAATCCTGTATAATTTTTTTCACTATTTTGTCTGGATTGATATCAAGCAATTGTAATATGTTATACAGTTCCTTAACTGTATAGTGTCCCTTCTTAAATATCAACACAAAAGTAGTGGGTTTTTTAAATTCCCTCAGTAGTTCGGGGTTTTTTTTTAATTACTATTATATAACACCATGTAGAAATGTGCAAAAGAAACTCTTAGAACTGCTAATTTTAAAACATTTACTCCTATTTAAGGTCATTCTTAGCTGCTGACGGACTAGGAAGCACTTTTCATCTCAAGATCAACATTCTTTCCAAAAGTAGAACAAAAAAGCTTTTTATATTTTGATGTTAACACATTTGCTGTTTCCAAATTAAATTGTTTTGAATAAAATTCAAGGTTTGTCTTATTTTCTCTAGCCCATACACTCATGGATTTTTCACTGCCACCTTCAGCATCTCATTCTAATATTTTATATTTCATAATGTGTTTTTACAGATGCTTTCACCTTTTCTTCTGTTTGATTTTACATTCTATATTCATCTTAATTATCAGGGTTTTTTCCTTCTAATTACTGCCTGCCCTTTTCTACTAACTTTTTAACCAAAGTTATTTTCTTTCTCAGAGTACAGTTGTGGCTTTTGGATATCTTACCAAGTCTGTTTAACAGATTCTTAATTTTCATGCATAGTTTTCACCCGTATTTTGTCCCAGTCAGTTGAGCTTTGGTGAATCCGGTATTTTGAAGCACCAGCTGTATCTCTCCTACTGATTGGGATTGCCTTTTCTTTGTCTGTACTGAATGCATATTTTGGATGGCATTTGTACAGAAACATGTGGTCTGATTGGAGAGTGTCCAGAGGAAAGCAAAAGTCTTGAAAATGAGTCTTACTAAGAAAAATGAAAGAATGTGAGTTGGTCAGTCTACAGGAGAGCAGACATGGGAAAAAGGAGAGGGGAAAATGGGACATAATAACAAGACCTATCAAGGAAAGGCATGCCGTCTGTTTCCATATCCGTGATGAGCAGGAGAAGAAATGCTGGCCTTAAATTGCATTAAAAAAAAAAGTACATTGAAGGGTTTGTTCCTACCAATAAGAAAAATGAGGTGCTGGAACAGATTCCCTGGGAGGCTGTGGAGCCTCCACCAGCTAAGGGGCTCTGTCTGACCTGCATCTCTGATTCCCTGGAGTTGCTCGTTCGAAAGCAAGTGCCAGCTTTCAGCTCCCTGTTCAGTTCAGTCTCAGCCATCATAACAAGTTCCAGAATGATTTTCTCATCTTGGGTGCTAAACTTTTTGTGATTAGAAACATGCTACTATTTCTCATTTTTAACAATATGAATAATGTTTTTCTAATACTGCTGACTATGCAAGACTTCCCGCGTGAATCTTCCACTGATTTCCTTCAGAACATGCATTTTTCTTTTTCTCCATATTACTGACAGGTGCTGAAGGAAGAATTCCTTCTAGTTCCTGATTCGCAATTAGTAGATATGAATAGACCTTCACCTCTGCCTGCTGCAGGCTTGTTAGTGAGCATAATGTTCCTGCGCTTCTGAGGTATCGATACCTTTAAAATACAAAAGGGCTTCTTTACTGTAAAGTGCCAGACGTGCAAAATGTGTGTGCATGCATGTATGTACACACGCAATCTCAGCTAGGAACTCCGTGGGAAGGTTTATCATGAAAACTGTCCTATCAACCTCTTTTTCAAATATCTTACAAATAAATACAAGATTTCAGAGATCTTAAAAATGGGTATCTCAAATGTCTTCTGCTTGTTGCTAAGCATGTTATACAAATCTATGTCAGAGACCCTATGTCTGGAAAGTGGCACCTGGAAAAGGGCTACTAAGCTCCTAATGTGAATATTGCACAAGGGTATATATAGCCTCTAATTGCAATGGCACACCAAAATCCCAGTCAATCAGATTGATTCTGCTGCTGTATAAACAGATTAAGCGATAAGCCCTCTTTAGGAGAAATCATAATATAATAGGACATGGTACATTATAGGAGTCTAGGGTCCATTCAGAGAGCAGGGAAAATAAAGGCAAAATTAACATGAGAGAATCACAGTGATTTATGGGCTTTTCCCCTGCCCAATACAAATAATCCCTTTGTTGTGGTTGGCTTGTGTTCACCCATTTGGTCCAAATTATGTAGCGTTCAGTTCTTTCTCTCTGCTGGAGACAATGTTAATAAAATGCTGGAAATCCATGTGAAATGATGGAAATCAATAGCTTTTTACACCAAAATATTAAACAGATTTTCACTATTACAAACTCAGGGTAAATGATTTCTTTCTTTGCATAGTGTGATGGCAGTTATGAAGAACCGGTCAGTACTTTTTCTGTTTTGCTGAATAACTGGCAGGCAGATCAGTGTTTGGCTTCAAATGGCATCAGTACATTAAATATAGATTGTTAAGTTTTTTAAAAAAATGAGATTTAAAAAAGGTATTTTAAAATATTTTTTATATGAAATTGAAAATAATTGGTTGTTATTACTTCAACTTTTAAAATTATCATGTGATTTTTAAGTTTATATATGTTACGTTTCAGCAGAAAAATGTTCTAACGTACTTACAGAGTTCTTGTAAGAAACAAGACTCAGTCTGAATATTCATCCAAATCTAGAGTTCGATGTATCTTTCCCTTAGTAGTCAGAAAATGTTTTTCTTCTGCAACAAGAAAAAGGCCACGAAGATGATCAGAGGGCTGAAGTGCCTCTCCTATGAGGAAAGGCTGAGAGAGTTGGGGTTGTTCAGCGTGGAGAAGAGAAGGCTTCAGGGAGACCTCCTAGCAGCCTTCCAGTACCTACAGTAAAGATGGGGAGGGACTCTTTATCAGGGAGTGTAGTGATAGGATGAGGGGTAACATTTTTAAACTGGAAGAGGGTAGATTTAGAATAGATATTAGGAAGAAATTTTTCACTCTGAGGGTGGGGAGACACTGGAACAGGCTGCCCAGGGAAGTTGTGGATGCCCCATCCCTGGAAGTGTTCAAGTCCAGGTTGGATGGGGCTTTGAGCAACCTGGTCTAGTGGAAGGGGTCCCTGCCTGTGGCAGGGGGGCTGGAACTAGATGATCTTTAAGGGCCCTTCCAACCTAAACCATTCTATGGCTTTTCTTTTATTACACTTATGTTGTTTCTTTTTCAGAAGTGAAACACCCCACTCTATGAATGACCTAAGCAATACCACAAAAACCTGGAAACTTTGTGGCAGAGCATGTTTTCATGTTGTCATCTCGTTTCTAGACCAAAGAGAGGCATTTAACTAAGTATAGTAGTTTTACCCACATATAATATATATGGGTAATATATAGTATAAACTATAACACTTTGGAGCATACAGATTGCCTGAAGGTATTAGAAAAAAAATTCCTTTGGTAGAGCACTGAATAACTAAGGAGTGTACAGTCTGACTTTTTTCTTCCCTTTTTTGAATCCTCAAGTACAGCTGAATCAGAGTATCAATCCTAATGGGTCTGGGAGCTTTATGTATGTTATGATAACTTTATAATAATTTGAAAATTCTATGTTGTGCATATACACTTAACACTGCAGGTAGTGGTGTTGCAAGCCTCGTGGCTCTAGAATGCTAGTAGGACAAGGCTTGTAGGTGCCGATGATATTTTTAAAGTTCAGATAATAAAAAAATTGCTGCAAAATATGACCTCTACCCACAAATTTAATCTCAGACAGGTATGCGCACACAAATAGAACACGGTCAAATATGCAAATGTGCATCGTAATATAGTGTTGAGTTTATTACACAAGTGTGCATATTTGTGTTTACTGCACAAATAAAACTTTAATAAAACTTTTACATAGTATTTCAATGATGCAGTAGGGCTGTTCCACACGATGCACCTTATTTTTAGGCACTAGGTATTTACTGTAGTGCAATATTTTTAAATGGCTTAGGAGAATACAATATGCAACATCACCAAAAATTATGGAATCTTTACAGAAATACATTTAAACTGGGTCAGCTGCAGCACCATGATTAGTAGAAATAGAGCCAAAAGCTGACTCTGGACACTGAGATACTGTTCCCAATTCCATATTGGAAGTTTCCTTGAATTAATGTAGTCATGATTTTTTTTAAAAGTCTGCTATGTATGAGTAGGCTGAGATATTATACAGTGGCTATCATTCTTTATCATATTGAATTCTGCACTCCAAATTATATTACCTTTAAAATGTTGCTGACATTTTGCTGTTCCACTATCCTGATCCATACAGGTTTTATACCACAGTATTTTAAGTTCATTCTGGTGCGTATAGCAGTTTAAGCAGTACCTTGCATTTCTTGTTTCTTCTCTCCTTGTTTTCTCAGAGAAGTGGGTTCTGTGGAGTATATGTTTAGGATTTTTCAAGACAAATGCAGCCAATATATGGATGCTATTAAAAGTTTACATCAGAGAGGACAGTTTATAGGAATACGTGTTGGATTTGGAACAGAACGACTGAGATTTGTGATAATTCCTTTGGTTTCATGGAGTTCAAACTACTCTTCTATTGAACTACTGGGAATGTCCTGTCTTCTGAAGGACATTGTTTGGTGCACAGCTCTGCCTGCACAGGAAGTGCTAATCCAAGTCCAGTATTCCACAGCTGCTCTTTTTTGAAGGATCTTGGCTCCAAGTCGTTGAAAGTGAGTGTTGGTACTTTGATTTTGTGTTGCATGGGAAAGCCAAGACAAGGACCACAGGCTAGCTTTGATGCAGTAGAGATGGCCTGCTGAGGCAATAACGCTGCAGCACATGAATTTACCTGCAACCTTGTGGTTTCACTGTATAGGTCTGTTTCATTACTGTCACCCAGCCAAACCATGTGGATCACCATTCACTGTTTGAGAAATGTTTGTTGTTCAAGGATGCTATCACATGCAGCTTAGCATTGGACAAGAGTCTAGGTGATGTGTCTTCCATACCTCTACTCCAGAACGAACTGCCCGCTTGTAAGAGTGTTCTTTCAGCCAACGGGGCTTGTGCCTTGACTACAGTGTCTTGACAGTGCTATTCCTTCATTATCAGTGTTGCCTTTTTCATACCATTTCGCTTGAAACAGCTGCTTTTTGTCTGTGACCGGGGCTAGTCTTAGAAGTTTACCATTTTGGATATAGTGGAGGAATGTGTGCAGAGAAGTACCAGTGGACAGCTATCTGTTCAGCAGCAGCTTTTGAGTCAACACCATCTGTGCAGTTCACTGGGTGCCTCAAAGTAGATGTTGACCATTTTGTTGTATCTTTTAAAAATCCATTACTGCTCCCATCTGCATTTTGGCTATGAAAAAGGCTTTTATATACAATTTTATCTAGTCCAGAAATATTATAATACTGTGTAATTCAATTTTATTTTTGTCTTTAATGTCTGGACCTGAATTAATAGGGCATTACTTTTCATCCTGATATCAATCTTGTTCCTTTCATTCAGATCCAAATTCCTTTGTAGTACATGATTTAATTCACTAAAATGAGGTAAAATGAAACCCTGGTCCAGGGAGCATAAATGAACATATTTTTGGTGCCACATATGATAGCAGCAGCCTGCTGTATAACTGTTTGTGTTTCCCTCACCTCTTTTAGTTGCTCAGAGACTTTAAAACTTTTTTCACTCTCAAGAACTGGGAGGAGTGGCTGACACGCCAGAAGGCTGTGCTGCCTTACAGCGTGACCTCGCCAGGCTGGAGAGTTGGGCAGAAAGAAACCTTATGAAGTTCAACAAGGGTAAGTGTAGGGTACTGCACCTGGGGAGGAATAACCCCATGCACCAGTACAGGTTGGGGGCTGACCTCCTGGAGAGCAGCTCTGTGGAGAGGGACCTGGGAGTCCTGGTGGACAACAGGATGACCATGAGCCAGCAATGTGCCCTGGCGGCCAAGAAGGCGAATGGCATCCTGGGGTGCATCAAGAAGAGTGTGGCCAGCAGGTCGAGGGAGGTCATCCTCCCCCTCTACTCTGCCCTGGTGAGACCGCATCTGGAGTACTGTGTCCAGTTCTGGGCTCCCCAGTTCAAGAAAGACAGGGAACTGCTGGAGAGGGTCCAGCAAAGGGCAACAAAGATGATTAGGGGACTGGAGCACCTTTCTTATGAGGAAAGGCTGAGGGACTTGGGTCTCTTTAGTCTAGAGAAAAGAAGATTGAGGGGGGATCTTATTAATACTTACAAATACTTAATGGGAGGATGCCAGGGGGATGGGAGTAGTCTTTTTTCAGTGGCGCCCAGTGATAGGACGAGGGGTAATGGGCATAAACTTGAACATAGGAAGTTCCATCTTAACATGAGAAGGAACTTCTTTACTTTGAGGGTAGTGGAGCACTGGAACAGGCTGCCCAGAGAGGTGGTGGAGTCTCCCACTCTGGAGACATTCAAAACCCGCCTGGACGCTGTCCTGTGTAACGTGCTGTAGGTGACCCTGCTCTGGCAGGAGGGTTGGACTAGATGATCTCCAGAGGTCCCTTCCAACCCTAACAATTCTGTGAATTCTGTGAATTCTGTGAACCAATATTATCTATATTTGTTCGTCCCTGCCTTTCAGCCCTAAAGAAAATCAGTTTGTCCATTATTAAATGAGATTAGAGAGATTAAAGATACACTTTTCTTGTATAAAATCAAGTCCCTACGATTATTTTTTTTTAAGCAATCTTGAACTCAAACTAGCTTGATATTCCCTAACTGAGGATCAGTGCTTTCTTTTGTCGCAAATTAGCTTTGATTTGACAGCTATTTTTGTTTCAAGATTGTATGCACACCAGCTTTTCTGCTGAGGCCTGGCTCTTAGGGACAGTTGCACATGAATGGCTGGCTATGCATCAAATTCTGTAATCCAGAGGGATGCTTCAGGTCATGGTTATTTAGAAGAAAAAAAAAAAAGTAAAGAAAGAAAAGAAAAAAGTCCAGGCAAAGAGATTTGAACCAGAACATGGCCTTGCACCAAGAAAATATTTATCAAGTTCCAGACTGTATCTATTCAATATTCTGCTTCTCTTCATCATGCATGCACAACTAAATTGATTCAACTTGTTAGTAGTTTTATAATGAAAATTAAATAGAGGCTATCTTATACTGAGAAAAGGGTTTAACTTAGCTTAGTAAAATGTGCATGATCTGTAATGTGAATTTGTGTACTACTTGAAAACTGTATTATGGTGGGGAGAAGGCGCTTGAGTAAATAGACTTCAGAAAAGCAGAAAAGCTAAAAAGTGAGCGTGAATTTAGTTCCGGAGAAGGAGCCCCTTTGTGATAATGCCTTCATTAGGCATCCTGCTAGGTTCCATGTCTGGCATCCTGGGTAGAAAAAGTGGTTTACTTTTACTTTTGATATAATTTATAGCATAGAGGGAATAACCCTCTGCTCTTCTCCCTTGCTTCCAAAAGAAAGCATGTTAGTCCTGGAGGAGTCTATTCCATATATCCAGCACTGATCATGTTCCTATGATAATGCCCTTCTCTGGTCTGATAGCAACTCCTCTTCCCCAAACACCTGCTTGATTTTTTTCTTCTAGAGATGTGGAGAAGGTAGACTATTCAGCACACCACCTCCCACCCTTTTCACTTGCTTTAGTCTTTGTAAGGTCTGCAGCCTTGCTCTTCAGCTCTGTCTCTGCCCCTCCAATGCTGCTGACCTCCCTCAGGGTAAGCTGGTAGCCCGGCTTGGCAGTAGCTCGATTTGTCTGCTCTGGACCCACTTCTCTCATGTCGGTTCAAGCACTTAGCCCCAGCTGACAGTCCTAGAGGGCTGTATGGAAACCCCATTGCTCAGGGATTGGGGTTATGTGTGGTTTTAACATACTTTGAAAACCAGTCTTACATCCCAAAATGTGTTCTTCTGAAGCTTCTTTTCCCCTATCAGTTCTCTTTAATAATAACAAAGATAAAAGACCTGTTTAGAATCTGATGGTGTGATTCTACAGCGTAGAGCTCAGATACACTAAATATAATGTTAGCTGGTCCTAGCAATAACTTTTTCAGAAGAATTTAACCAATATGTCAGTAGAAATATTGTGGACTGCCATGACTTCAAATTAGTATTAATATACCTTGATTGTAGATAGGTGCACACATATATCTAGGTTGTAGTAAATTTTTATACCATCAAATTCATTTGTGCAAAAGTATGTGATCATGTAATTACAGTCTGCATTATTGCAATGCAGATGCACAGGGAAGCAGGATTAAGATTGTGCTGTCAGCTTCAATTTGAACATCCCCTGGCATCTGAGCACACTGCAACGCAACATTAGCTTTTGCTGAAGTTTTTGCTGCGACTGCTAGAATTAGGATCAATGCCTGCTTCTCTTTGGCAAGTCACTGCGATTCTAAACCCAGGTATGTGGACCTGGTCATTCTGATCACTGCATTGGTCACCCTCAGCACACACAAAAAGTATTAGCAATGGAAGTGATGTCCATGGGGAGCGTTAGCTAGTACAGAAAATGGCAGTGTATCTTCTCAGCAGAAGTGGTCAGTCAGAGCTGTGATACAAGTACACAGAGCAGTGTGTCCTCTGGACCTGGCCACCACTAGCTCATCTTGCTCCAGGGAAAAATGAAGCAGAGTGTCCCACAAGACAGTTAGCAAGGACCAGCTCTCTCCTTGCCTTCATCATCGCAGAACTGCAACATCTGGAAAAAAAGGACTGACTGAGCATTTAGACCTCCTTCTAGAAAGGAGGAGAATGTCAGTATTTGGTTTTTGCTTGTTTGTACAATGTATCATGAGGTAGTCATTCAATTCTATTTAAGTTGAATGATTGTTTAAAGACATTTTAGTATCTACTGGAAGTGCTAGTTAATCTGCAGAGACAAGAAACAAAAAATATTATTTACAGAGAGCATGTTAAAGCCATTTTTAAGCAAGGATTTAATGGGATAATATTGGCATGTGAGAACTTTCTGGCTTGCATGTCTTTCTAATTGAGTATTCCACTTCTGTCAGTTCCTTTTTAAAGTAAAGGTTATTGCATTGCCCAGCATTTATAATTTGTACTTATGAAATTGATACATCTACTCACCAGACCGTTACACATTTCTCTAGACCTGTTGATAGGATCTAAACTGCACTACTTCTCTGTGCTTTGAATTTTCAACCAAAAGTCAGCAGGATTGAAAGGGACAACCATGAGTCCTTTACCATGAAATTTTGAAACAGTTCTAATATTAGAGAGAAAGAGCTGGGAGCCTGGATCAGACAGCTGTGTTACGATAGCATGTACAGCTTTTCATGTACACATTACCATCTGATTTTCATTCTCACTGAAGAACGTTATAGATTTTTTTTTTGCAAGCTTTTCAAGTTCCTATGTCTTTCTCTTTTCCTTCTTAATATAATCATAGTTATACTCTGATTTTTGTCACTGTTTTGCTTTATGAAAGATGCTATTTGACATGTCTAGCTAGTTTAGTTATTAAGGAAGGAAGCAACAAGAAAATAGCATCCTAATATACTTGTTCTGTTCAAGTCAACAGTGCTTGGGCAAAGCAGTGCTTTCTTTTGGTTTATACTCATATGCCTTACCTATGCAATGATGAGGCAAAGGGGCAAAACCCCAAAATTTTCAGAGTTAGACAATGTTTATAGTAATTTTTACAAGTGTTCATGTAAACTTCTCATTAATATATCCATGACTGCCATTATATACAGCCATTTGACTAAAACAAAATTCACTATTAAAAACATCGTGCTATGTATTTAGAGTCTCACCATCATTTTTGAAATTTATTCATGAAACTTAAACTTTTCATAAATGGTAAAGTGTTATGCATATATAGCCTCCCTATTTGAAAAGCAGTCTAGGAAAGATAATATTTGATTGATTACATATGAGTAAACCTACTATCTCAGACAACGTAGCTGAACATATTTTATGCAAAAATATTAAAATGCATGGTTCTTCTAAAACAAAGATAGGCCAAAACATCAGTAATTATAAGAGTCTTTATGCAGGTTCACAGCAGTACAGCAGTTCTCTTTCATTTGATAATTACCTTGTTAAGCTAGTGTCCAGCTAGCTCTGTATCTTTTAGAGAAAAATAATCTTCTCATTAATTCATTGCAGAGCTCCAGCACTCTTCATCAAAATGTTGGTCTAGAAATTTAACTGAGTTTTAGATTTTCTGGACTGAAGTAAGCAGCTCCTTCTCAGATTCTTGCGGGACCATTTACCACTCTCTTTTTCCATTTCTTATCTCTACTTTTAGACTTCAAATTATGCCATACTTAGTTGCCTGTGTTTGGATGAGTTGTGCTCAGCGCTACATAAATGGCAAGAACTCCCTGTCTCTCTACAAACCAAAGAGTATGTGAGTTTTTTTTTTTTTGCCTGTCCATTTCCCATCTAACTTTTTTGTTCAAAAAAGGTCAATATATACCACCTTTTTAACTCATCACATAGTTTTCAGACTAGAGAGAGACATGGTTCATGTTGCAGGGATGGCAGATAACACAAGAATCCTTTAAGAAAATGTGTAAAAGGTTCCTTGGATGATGTGAGAATGGCTACAAATCCTCAAAAGGAAATTTCTTCCTTTCTTTGGTATTTCAAATGTAGCTCAGACTTGTTTGGTGGGATTGCTGAGGGCTGTTGACAGACTTAGATCAGTGGAAATCTTTCTTAAAAGTTACATATTCTTCTTTTTCTTCCTCCAGAAGAAATCTAGCTTCCTGTTTCACATCTTAGACGCCTTGTGCTCACTGAGAATAGCAACAATCAGGTTTATCCTGTTGCTGAACTAGCTTAAATATAGACATCTACAAAGACAGCAATAATGAATCTCAGCTAATATCCTGTTTATTCTTACAGAGCTTTTGTATAGATTCCTTTGCTGTCACTGAAGATGCTTTTATGATTTCTGTAATGTATTTCTCTTTCAAAACAGCAGAGAAGCTTTCATCTGTCTGCCATCATTACTATTTACAATTGCAGTGGCACTAAAGATGATCTTCCTCAAGTTTCCAATCCACAGTATTTTCTCAGGCGCTTCAAAACTGCCAGAAGTTATTTCAGGGATAATACATTTAATATAGACTATTAAATCTGATGCCTTGAATTCCTCAAGACATGTCAGGAGCGACTCAAGCTCTTATTTGTTTTCCCACAGACCACATGAGAGCATCCTTTTATTTGAAATCAACCCAATTTTATCCATTGCCAAAAGTGCAATGAAAATTAGTTCAGGATGGCTGAAAGGTCATAAGATACTTTGCTAAAGGTATATCTCATCAGAGCCCTCCACCCAGTGCTCTAGACATGCTGCAGAGTAGGAAAGTCCAATTTTCTGCTTAAAGGAAAAAAAAAAGGCATGGGGAGTGGGTGGGTAGGGGTGTTTCAAAGTCCTCCTTTTCTTTTACTTAACATGACACCTTAAGTAGTCAGTTCTTTTTTGACTTTGTATGGCAGTTCAGTGCCCAGTCCCCTCATGCACTTTCACATCCCGACCTTGTGCATAATCTGAGAACATGAAGGTGGGAGAGGGCAGGAAGGGGCTCTGGCCTGTTGTAACCCCCCCCTCCCCCCCCCCAGCCTGTGAAGGACTCATCACCCTTACCAGCTCCCAAGCTGTCAGTGCATAGTACCAGACATGATATCCAGAAGTGTCTCTCTACAGCCTCTGGGACAACTCTATTTCCCATGTGGATGGAAGCTGAGTTGGCTCTAGAACTGCTCCCTGCCTCTTGGTAGGAAGAACCAGCTGGTTTTTCTGCTCGGGAACATTTACAGGCATGCGTTGAGCCTGTCTTCCCCTCACCATGCACTTTTATGCTTTTAAGTTCCAAGGAACCCTGAAATGCTTTGGAAATACCACTTTACTGATTCATCCCACCCAACTGAGCCATCTGTTAGAAGGTATCTGGATGTGTCTGGGTTGGGGATTTTTTTTCTAATTTTGGTCAAAGTAAGAAATCTCCTGCAAGATTGATTCCACAACTTCCTTCCCTGTTCAAATAGCAATTCATTGTTATGCAGAATTTTACTGAAGACCACCTGCCTTTCATTTGAAGTTTGGTCAGACTGCTCTTTCTTTTAAGTTTAGTAGGACATAGGCATTAATCAGTGCTATGTCTCTGTAGGCAGAAAAGTGTCTTTTGGAATTAGAAGGATGCCACACTTCAGAATCTCAGAAAGTATCATGGTCTACTAATTTGACACAGTTGGGAACAGTTTTCCTATTCTCCTTTCTGCAGTATTTGGTCATCTGAGCTACTCCAAGCTCCTTAATACCTGCCACTTCATCTCCTCTCCAGTGCATGAAAAGAGTCAGTGGGGGCCCTTCCACAGGAGAAATTCTTCTAGCTGGAGATAGAGTGTCACTGCTGGGACTGGCTAGGGAAACGGGACCCGAGACCCTGAGGGGCACTTGGTATGGGGAAGAATGAAGGATTATAAAGAGTTTGTATGTCTGCCAGTGGGGTAAACCTGGAGAAGGATGTAGAAGAAGAACAGATCCCAAATACTTATTTTTGTGTGTTCATTTCTAAAACGTACTTGAGGCTCAGTATTTGGCTTATAGCTGCTGTGCAGGGAAACCTAGCACCTGAATAACACAGGCATACTCCCCAGACTGTTGTGAGGTTTTTTTAAGGTAAACATAAAGATGACTTTTTTTCTTAATATCATTTTTGAGTGTTCTGCAGTCTGATCTCTTGTGAAAGGTAACACAGTGAGATGGATAAGTAGTATTCTAAAAACTCTGAAAATAATAAGTCCGAAATGAATTGTCTTGCTCAATTTATATACATATGATAGGAAGAAAACACAAGGCCTCTGACTTATAATTCCTGAAATTTCACTACAAAATCAGATTTTTCTTTGGACCACTCTTCCTAAAGCTTTGGACAAGATGCTGCCTAGTTAGAAAGTTGTTTCTGTAGTTAACCTCTTCTTTTACTATTGTTTATTTCAGTTATTTTTCTGCTATTTTATTACGGTTCTGCACCTTTACCACAATTTTCTTCATTTTGGAGAGAAAGTACAGAAGTAGCATGGGATCCGCTGCTTTCTCAGGATCCAGAAAATTGCCAAATACCACACTAAGTTACTTATAATTCTAAGAGATCCAATCTGATTTTAAGATCGGAGTCAATGAGGTCTGGCTATATAACCAAAAGTTTGAAAGCCTGCATGATCTATACTATGAGTTGTATATCACCATAAAATGCAAAGCTGTAAGTGTAGCTTGAGGTCTGAGAAGAATTCATGGAACTTGCACAGGAAAAAATCTCTCTTTCACATTGGCATCATTAATCCTGCATTTTCTACAGCAAAATACAAATTAATTTTATGTAGCGGAGAACTAAAAATCAAAGGTAATAAAACCTTGCAGGTTACTTCTAATCTTCTATGGTGTGTCTGACTGCATCACATTATCAATGGAGAAAAGACAGTTTCCATTTCAGCACACAGCCTTTTCCAGCTTTTTATCATATAACCTCTTGTTGTTATGAAGAAAATTACCATACTCTCATTTATTTTGTCTCTGCCACTTTTATCATCCCAGAGGTGAAAAATTCTGTACCCAGTGATTCCTGTCCAGTAGCTGTTCTGAGAATTTGTGCTTTTACATACTCTTTTAGTGAGATTTTTCTTCTTTAATTCATAACCGATAATACTGTGCAAATGAAGTATTGTATGCGCTAAATAAAGCTGCTACCTTCTGCTATGATTTGTGCCTGAAATTACACATCAACAAGTGGAGAAGGTCTAAGGGAGGCAGCTAGCAAAGGATCAAAATCTTGTCTACTCGGATTGTGACAGCTGATTCAGGTAAGATTTGTTCTGTTGGACATGTGCAGATGCCTTCTTTGATTGCCTCTCCTAAACACTCCCACACATGGGAGATGGGTTTCTGACAGCTCAAACTGCCTTTCCACACGTGCACAGGTACTGGGAGCTTCCAGGCTCATCAGAGAGTTGTCTTCTGCACAAATCCGCTGTAAAGACTTTCTAGTTTACCCTCTTGCAAATGGAAGTCCATCCACATCTTAGATGGACTTTGATGGTGTGAATTTTACTCATCATGTTTGCAGTAAAGTGTTTGTCTTTACTTGCAACACCAGTCCTACTTAAATTTGTTCTTTCTTGTATCTGCATTCATTGTTACCGAGGGAATGCTTTAGTGTTAGACTGGGAGAATGACGAACATTGACAACAGGTTTCAGCAGGCTCCTAGGATATGTTCTAGAATATGTATTTAAGGCCTTAAAAAATTGCCCATTTTCAAAATTCCAAAACACTTGATTTTCCACAAAGTCAATGGAAGTTATTTGCATAGTTGAGGGGAGGATTGTCATAGGCACACAGAGCAGATAAATGCTGCATGCATGTGACAAGCCAGTGTGAGGTTAGGTGGCTGATATCACTAGTGCAGTTGAAAATGCAGATCTGAATATCAAGGCACATTTTAAGGACAAATCTGTGCCACAGAAAAAGCTTGTCATGCAAATAGCCAGCATTTTCACCCATTACATTTTTAGCATCCAGGATACCTTTGTTCTATATTTCTAAGTTTCTTATAGGTGAGAATGCCTCTTAGAGGCAGAAGATAAATGCTGGCGTCTCCATTATTAAATGCCTGATAGAAAAGGGCAATGCTTGTTCAATCACATGGCAATTGTGCACTGGATTTTTGAGGCTAAACTGTCAGTGATTCATAGCTATCGCATTTTGGATAGGAGAGGTAACCTGTTAGGTCCTTGTGGAAGACTGAACCTCTTCCATACCACTTCTTCATTCATATCTTTTTGGGTGGTAGTGACAGTCTGTGTAGACTGCATCATCTTGTCTATGTCTGTCATTTGTCTTGTAACTGTTAGGTATCCATATGATTACACGGCTAGGGAAATATAATTGAATTAATTAAACAATAATTTTATTAACTGACACAAAAATCAACTTTTACACTTTTTTTTTCCCCAGAGAAATACCATGACATTTGTGTAGCTCTGAATTAAAAATGCCATATAAATAGGACCTGGACTTCTGAACTCTTGTTGAAAATGGAATATATATAGCTGTCAAAAACAGTAACAAAAAACTAGGCAGTGAGGAGGCAGATCTGTCATTCAGACTGATTGGGCTTACATACATTCACCACTTTCTGTATCTTGCACTATGCAGTATTTGATCGTCCAGACGGCTTTTATCAACTGTTCAACTGACAGAAGTCCATTGAAAATTGGCCTAACGGTGTGTGAATTACCTTGCTATGATTCCTCAGGCACCCGAGGGCCGCTGTTAAAGGCTGAATCTGATTCACCTCTGTGCTCATGTCAGGCTAAGCATGTATTGCTTCTGTTTTTATTTGTTTTATCTGATTATTTGTTTAACAGAAATTGCCAAATAAAAAACCCTGACAACTTCTTTTCGCTAAAGAGAGCAGAGAATTTGCTGGAACGCAGTATTTACCCCTTCCCTAACGTCCGTTTTGTTTCCATTCCTTTAAAATATATATCCATGTTCAATTAAGTTTAGTTTTCTCAAACAGTTCGTTGTCTGTGCTGCTTCCAAAACAATCTAGGCTGAGTCTTTGCTTTATGTATTCTAAAAAAAACCCAAAACCAAAAAGGATCAGAGAAAGTTGAAGCAGAAGGACCTTATTTACAGGAGAAAGTTCTATAGATGTAAATGGCTTCAATCAATTGAGTAGGTTTTATTTTGATATTTCATAATTCCCAAACTTCTATGGCTACTTCTGAAGTGGTGTTCCTGCTGTTTACCAGCACTAAAAAATTTACAAAGAGCAAAGACTTTTTGCATGAGTAGATTCATCTCCGTTGCCTCGTCCTTTCCTGTTTTCAAGATCAGCCGCTGCCCGGCAGGGAGCGTGCTGTTATCTCACCCTGCTCCCTGCTCCCTAAACTGCCTGCTGCCTTCATGTAAAAGGTGACCCTCTTCATACGCATTGAAATTGGTAGAAATTAGGTAGCATAATGCATGTGGTGTGTTACACAAGTTAAAAATCACACAGAACGTGAAATGCACACAGTGTTTGACACAGGAACCCACAGCTGTGAATGTGTAAGGCTCACTGTGCTCATGCCCAGGTTGAAGAACCACCTTTTTGCATTCTGCAGCAGTCAGAAATCTGTGTATTAAATTCAGTACTGTATTTCTGGTCCTTATTCTTTGCATGTGTGTGTGTATGTGTATGTTTTCAAGAGTCTAAAACCATAACTCGTGTCTGCAGTTTTATTTCTAAAGCAAAGTCTTTGAATGGACAAAGTTTTAATGTGCACAATGTGAAGAGGGATATTTAAACCTCTCTGCGCTGCTTAAGTTGTAAGTCAAACTTTCTAGTCTGTGGCTCAAGTCCGTAACAAATCAGGTTGAAATCTGATA
Source organism: Charadrius vociferus (assembly GCF_000708025.1). NCBI lineage: Eukaryota > Metazoa > Chordata > Aves > Charadriiformes > Charadriidae > Charadrius > Charadrius vociferus. Next base: position 1,909,880 of record NW_009648963.1, on the reverse strand, counting down.
ATGAATGGTTGATGATTTAATCTTTTGAGAGGAATTTCATCCTGTGGGGAAACGTTGCCATTTAAAAGAGTGAATTCTAGGAGGTGGGACCTGAATCTGATACCACATTGGTTTCCCAGTGCTGCACTCATTGGCTTGGGGCAAGTTGCAAGACTAGATTTACACCTGTGTGCAATGAGCGCTAGTCCTTTCATGCCTGAATCTAAGCTTGATTGTCTAGAGTGGATTTAGATGTATCATTTGGATATGTCTAAATTAGACAGTAAAAATTGTGTTGTTTTCCTGGCACAATTGGCAAGGAACTGGAACTGAAGAGCATGTCAGAGGATAGCCCAAATCCCAGACAAATCCCAGTGCATTCTAGGAGAGCTCTGGCATAAGTTTAGCACCTGTAACAACTTCTCTTGTTCTGGGTTACACATGGGGTTCTGGGTTATCTACAAAGAAATGGCAAAGGTATCCACATGCTATCAAACCAGGTACTGTGGTTCATTTTGTGAGGTCTCTGAAATAGATTATGTGAGTGTAAATATTTGTCAGAACTGGTCTTGGCTATTCACTGATTTTAAACAATTGGATGACCGTCGTACTGCTTCCCTAGGTGCTAAAAATCAATGATAATGCCAGACTACTTCGTTCATTGTTATTTTAGAAAATCCCTAATCAAAACAAGTATAAGTGCTGATGTGTGCTCAGTGGTGGAGTTTTGTGTGTTCCTTGGAAAGATGATATTCCCTGGAGAGAGAGGAAAGGATTAGAAATGATAACCACTTTTTAAATACATCGGCTTGCTCATGTGTGTGGTGTTTTTTATCAGCTTTACAGCAAAAGCTTCATTTGATTTGTGCAGGGATGTGGATAATAAGGAGAGAGGCCAGCGAGCTGATTTTTATAGTCTGTTTGTAGCTTAAACAAAGATCTGGGATTTTGCGGATAAAGACCAACTGAAATACAGCAGATTATGCAGCTTTGGTTTTTTTTTTTTCAAAGATTTGTTAATTCTCCCCCCCCCCGCCTGATTTTCATGTGCCCACTCCACAGGAAAACAGGATTTTTAAAACAGAATTTGTGGCTGAACTTCATCAAATCCTGCTCCTTGACCGTGGCTGATTCTTTGAATTCAGGAATGTGCCGTGCTTAGGCACTGTTGCGTTTGCGATAAACAGGGTTTGAACTTAGACCACCATGATATTAGCAGGCATGCTTCGCACTGCTAAAATGCCACTGTTCTGGATAAAATCCTTGAAGTCAAACAAGAGGTGGAGCAAGCTGCTGTCTTCACTGGAGGGTGAATATAAATCGGTGGCGTGGCTCCAGTTTTTCTGTGACACGGTTAGAAAGCTTGATGAAAGCTGTACTGCCTCATCTCCTGTACAGGAGTGGAACGCACAGCCCTGCCAATAGATTTCTCAGTGCAGGCAGAAGTAGTATTTTCTCTTTTTTCACTTAATTTTTTTTGTGAACATTGTATACTTGATGCTTAAGTTAGGATCACTTGAATGCAAAGTGGTTTCTGGATGCTGAGAGCAAAGTGAGAATTGCTGTTAAATTCCAGCACTTCGGCTCCTGCACAGACTCAGCAGTTCACAGCTTGTTTTCTTGCGAAGCTGAACAAGATGCCTTCACAACAGAGCTGGGGCCTCCTGCATTGGATGTTAGCTGAAGTGCAAAGAAGCAGATAAAAGCATCACAGAGATGCTCTGTGTGAAAGTAAAAGAATCTGCATTATTTTTAAATGCATAGAGGAAAGATGGGCAAGTGCAGGCAGTGTGGCAGGACAACACATCATTTTAGCAGTACTACTCATTTTCTTAATCTGATGAAGTTTTTTTTGTCCAGTGTTGAAAGAAATGGATATTTTAAAAATTCATTTTTAGCTTCGTCCGGAATTTAGCTTCTTTCAGAACCTGAGATAGAGATGATGGTCCCATTTATTTTCAAATACCAAAGGAAGAAAATGCCGGAATAAAATCTTGTATCCCTGCAGCACTTGGAAAGCAACTACTATTTCATCCACCAGGTACATGACCACCTGGAAATTCAGTTGACTAAAAATTGACTAAACAAAGCTGAATCTGCAGGGAATATTTCCATTGCAGAGAAAGCTGCAAGGAGTAAGTCAGCAGTGTTCTTGCAGGCAGTGTGATAAAGTGGGCAGAGCTCTGGCACAGCTCTGGGGAGATTATGAGGACACATGGGTCTCAAGTTTTGTAATTTGTAAAACAAGTAACGCAATGCTTGTGACTTATGTGTTTTCATTTTTCTGATACAATTTATATACTTTACATTTTCAATGAGCCATCTATTTTTTTTCCCCTTTAAGCAAGAAATAGCAAATTAAAAGGTGCTACAGGCAAAACGGAGCTTTCTTAAATAAACTAGAGCTACTTGTAGGAAGATTGAACCAGCTGTCAGTGACTTTGAACAGCTAAGGGATGGGAGCTGATTCTGTTCTTAATAGCTAGACTGTCCCACATTTTAGAAGACTGCTAGATATTTTCAGCTTATGTTTGCAAATTTGCTATCTTTGCTGTAGTCTTATCGTATCTCATGTACAACTGACATCCCGATGAGAGATTTCTGAGGATGGCTCAGCCTGACTGATCAATTACTTCATATTCAATCTGTAAAGCACTTCAGGTTCTTAGTGAGGTTAAGATGCTGTCTGAGTTTTCCAGTACTAAGGGTCAGACTCTGACTAGTCCTCATATTAGCCAGGACCTAATCCTGTATCAACTTCAGTGGGGATGTGTGTGGAATGCAATATTATTAAACATGAGTTAAGGTAGCTGATGTAATCCTCAAAAGAATACACATCAGTGTATAGTAGATACGGTTAAAAAAACAATGCCTTTTATAGAGTCATTGGCTATATATGCAGAGGAAAAACTCAGAAAACAATATTCAGACCTTTCAGAAAAACAACTATTGAGATCTCCACTTCCAAATCATTAATAAGTGTGTTGTATTTTGTTGTGTGCTTTTGAATGGTACCAGGCTGTGAGTTTAGATTGTGTTCAGTTCTCTTGCAAGAGTCTGGTGACAAAACACAGTTCTGAACAACCTGCTTTTTATCTTTGCAATTTTGAAAGGACTGAAGTAGTGGGGCTGCTGTTGAGGGACTGCCAGCCAACTGCTGTCCTCAATTATATCTGGCCTTCTTCAGCTTCAGCAGGGTAAAGTCACGAAGTCCCGTTAAGAGCCTTTTTTGCTCTACAGGAAATGTCATGTTTAAGGTATAGTAGTGCATCTATCATGAATTGTTCAGTTATGGGGCAAAACATTGCTAAGGGAGGTAAATTTTGTCTCTGGGAAGCAGATGAAAGAGAAAGAAGCTAAGAGTCTCCTATATAAATGAAAGAATTTGTATCAGAAGGATAATTGTGGTGGTGTGAGAAAAAACCTGTGTTGCTGTTACTTTCATAGAGTTGGCCACTGAAATTCAGGGTCAGGTTGTGCTGGATACATAAAGGCATATTTTGAGGAGTTGATCCAAAGGGAAAAGCTTCCAGTGGGACTGGCTGCATCAGGACAGGCTGCAGCCCCAGACTAGACGGGAGTTGGTATGGCCGCATTCATACTGTAGGACCTGAAGCAGAGGTGTGTTGCACAGCTCAGTGTTTCCTTTCCTGTTTGTGATGAGCATTGGCCAGTGCGGGCTTTTAAACAGCCAGTGCCATGTAGGGTGAGGAACCCCCCGCTCCAGGCAAGGACATCCTCCCTGTGACACAAAGTCTTTAGGTCAGCACCAGGGGGAATTAATTACCGGAGATTTAGCCTTGCTGCCAGCCAGAAGGTTCTCACGTAACTATGTCGTGTTTTTTAAGAAGTGGGTTATCTCAGCTTAGCTCAGCATGGTGACTCTATTAGGGGCCTTTGAAGGTACCTGCATGCTTGCTCCCGACAGTGGAATAGGGACTCTACGTCTCTAGCCCCCCACTTTGTCACAGGCCAGAAGCAGAGAATGCCCCAAAGTTGGGTAGCAGTGGCAATCCTCGGTCCTCTGCAT
>NW_009648963.1:1895918-1905831 GCF_000708025.1 Charadrius vociferus | reverse complement strand
TACTGTCTTGTTTTGTGCCATCCATTGATCTGCTCAGCACTTCAGAAATGATAGAAACAAGACCTTTCCCATGAATTTTTAACATAAGGGCCCTTACCTGGCAAACTCGTCTGCCTCTGCACACCCTAGAGGACTAAAGTCAGAGCAGCTTGATAGGGTAGCAATATTTGTTAGCAGAGATCATCCTGAATCTGTCAGAACTGAAGCATAAATATTTCTGATTCTTTTAGAAATGTCCAACGATTTTAGAATTTTTGTGTTTTAAAAATATTAAGCAGAATCAAATTTTTAACCTGTACTTTAACTTTTTAACCATAGAGCATTAATTTCAGCCTGTCTTTCTTAGTCTATAAAGTTAATTTTTAATGCTTCAGTTTACAATTTGGAATAAGATTTTATGATATTCTATTACTGTACATCAATTTGACAAGATTCTGCTATTAAAGTTAAATGTTTTAACACACATTTATAGTTGGAAACAATCGCTGTTATTTTGAGATCATTTAGCAATAAATGCAAGCTGAAATAAGTAAATTTTATCTGTTGTGAAAATAGTCTGTCATTGTTAAACAGAATTTCTATTATACACATATTATTTACTACTATTTGAATTAAAAAGAACAATTTATTTACATTACAAACTGTAAATTTAATTTACTGTTAAACAGTTAAATTATAGCATTTGCAAAGCTAAGCTGCCAGTAATTTGACCATAAATGTATGCGATTTTTTCCCCGAATGCTTTACAGAAAACATTATGAAAATGCATACATTACAGGAATCCAAAGAGGGAGTGCAATTCAAGCTCTCCTAATTTTTATCTGAAAATCTATCCATTTTCAGCATCAGAACGTAAGGTGCAATAATGTATTCAGAGTGATAGAACAAGGGATTCTGATGGCTTTCAGCGTCTAACACCCTTCTTAATGCTTCTAGGTTTTGATCCTTTAAGATATCATCTTGAAAATCATTGTGAAGGAAAGCCACTATAATGTATGTGATACAATGCATCTGCTATCTGCTTTCATGCATTTTGGTCTTTAACTGCCCTTTTTTCAAGTGCTTTAAACTCATACGTATTTTTGAACTGATTTCCATAGTCAACAGTTACTACTGACAACAGTTTTCATACAATTCACCAAGGTCTGGGCCCTACAAGGTGTTGACTGCTCTGGTGCTGATCTCACAGGGGTTACCTCAGCTTTAACCTGAGCAGGCATCTCTATTCCCTACTGACTTAGTGCACTGCTAGCAGAAGGGCTCGCATCTGGCTGCTGGATTTGGGGAGGGAGCAGCCTAGTGGATAGCAAAATAAGAGACCTGTCCAAGACTTGGCATCAACAAGTCCTGAAAATGAAGGTCTGAGTAGAGGCTCTAACCCTTCCTTGCTGTCCATTCTGACTTCCAAACTGGAGGCCTTCAGTTCACATTCTTGCTGGCGTGTGCTTCTGGATAGCAGAAGGTGCTGTCATGTATGTTTTCTGCCATATAAACATTAGCTCTGGTAGCACACAGAAAGGAAACACGGTAAGACCAGCCAGGCCACTGGCAGGACTAGTCAGATGGCAACCTCAGCTTTTGAAGGGTTAGGAAGAATTTGTAAGTTATTAGTGAGACATTGCTGTTGTTAGATGTTTCTTCATCTGTTTTCTGCTACTGTGGAATGTATGGAACATGCACAGATCGTCTGCCGCTTTAACACTTAATTTAAGCAGAGACCTTAAAAGATGCCTCTGGCTATCAGTTAATTTCGCAGAGACTATACAGACCTACTCTAAGTGATCAGTTTGTTCCTTCTCAAGTCTAAGTGCTTAAAATTTGCACTTTCTTGTCTTAGCTGTGCATTCTGGATCTGGCCTTTAGTTTTTCAGCTACTGATTGGACCCTTGTGTTTAATTATGTCTCTGCCTACATCGGGACTCTGTCTCCTCTTCTGTATCTGTATTGGTGTGCTCTTTCTTCATTTTCTTTGTAACAGAAGTAAGAGTCACAATTTGTCTTATATATAACTGGCCAAACAAGAAAATATTTTAAAATTTGATAATAGAGAACAAAGATAATTTTAACATCATCAATAAATGAAAAATTGAGTTGCTTGTGCAAGCGTAGTTGGAACAATTACAACTTCACCATCTTTTCTCTACTTCAGTTACTCTACGCACCTTCTTACTCCATCAAAACTCTCGAATGAAAATCTCATCTTGGCTTTTTTACCCATCACCTCTTACATTGCTGCAGACTTGACAAACCAGAACAACATATGTCTTTACTGTGCTGTCATGTGCAAGAAGCAAATTAAAGTGTTTCATGAATCTCACTGCTAGTTTCATTTCTACTTAACGTGGTACAGTATGTTTGCACAAGCTGTGCTGCCAGATAGGATGGAGAACATATACTTACCTTGAACACTTATAGTTTTGTCAAACTTTAGTTGGCTATGGTTTTGAGTTAAAACTTCTGAAGAGAGAGATTCAGTCAGTGATACACATACTACATCTGTTCTTCATATCTCTTTTGAGAAAATTTCCATTTGGAGCAGAATGATATTAGAGAGGCACCAGCTTGGCTGGATGGTCATCAGCATGGCTCTGGCTGTGTGTTCCTCATGTGTACCACTGCCCCATCCTCTAGCTGCCTCTGGTTTATTTGTAGTTGGCAGATTTGCGAGGAAGGCCTTTGCGAGTACCGGCAAAGGAAGCTGGCATGAACCAGTTGTTCCAGATGAGCAAACTCCTTTCTAAAGTCTGTGAAAAACCATTACTTGGAGCAGCAAGAGTTCAGGATGTATCTTTTTTTAACACCAGGAAAGCCTCTGACTTGAGTCATGCAAGCAAATTTGCTTGGTGCTTCTTGTTCTCTTGCTCTGTGTTATTCAGTTGCACGTATTGAGTTCCTTGCCTCACAGTAGCGTGCCATGGGTACATCTGTAAAAGGTCAGTATATAATGATATAGCAGTTTGTACTTGACGACATTTTTCACACTGCATTTTTAGGTCTAAACATTTCTGGAAAACATCACACAGTTTTTAAGCGTTTCTGAGCTGAATTCGAACAAGCTGCTGTTAGGAATTCACCATCGCACTGCTCACCCATCCCTAACCTTGAAATGTTTAAAAATAAATAAATAAACGGATTAGCATAAAATAATATAGTAACCCACAGAATTTATTTCGTTTAATTTATGCTAATCATGGCATATTGGTGCTCTGGCAGATAAAATAAAGCTGGTGGAGAAGATTGCGTCGAGGAAGCTATGACAATTAACCCTAGAAATTATCACTCTGAAAGTGGGTTCAGCTTTGCCATTGGAAAGAACCAGTCCAGCAAATTGTGTTAACTGTCAGTAATAAGATGAATTTATTAATTTTAGAGGGGTGTAAATATAATTTTTTATTTATATACATACACATATGTACACATGTACTTTCATAGGGATGTGTAGATTCCTGTTAGATACTAGAAATTAAAATATTTGAAAAGATGAAAATACAACTCAGTCCAGGAGTAAATTCAGGTTATTTTGTCTAGGCTTTTAATTATTTCTGGCTTATAATTCTAATTATATTTTTTCAGGATATATAATATACCATTTTAAGAATAACTATACAAAATATGGAATTTAATATTAGTTTAGGCTTTCAGTAACATCAGAAGTAATAAAAATGACCAAGCAGAAAATCTTGTATTCATCTTTACTGCTGTTTGATCAGAGACGGATAGATGGACTGCATCAGGTTGCTTCTGTTATAATTGTGCTTTGGCTCTGGCTACCAGAGGTAGCACACAGCCCACAAAAATAAATAAAATTATTATCATAAGCAAACAACTATCTCAGGGCTTCTCATGTGCTCTAGTTCCTGTGTGTGCTGATTTGCTTTTAGAAATAAATTAACTCCTTTGGTTTCTGACTTACAAATCTGTATAGCACTCAATGGAAACAGAATTTTAGCTGTAACTTTTATCCACACAAAATGAAAGATTGAAGGGGGGTGGGAGAAAAAAAAGAAGTTTGCTTCTTCACCTTAGACCACATTGTATAAGATAAATGTCAGACAGGATTTAAGTGCAAGCAGTCTTTGAAAAGGCAAGATATTGCTACTGTTTGCTAGGTTGGAGTTAGGATTTTTGTTGTTTTGATTTGATTTTTAAGGAGTAGAACCACAGGCTTAAAGGTGATGGCAAGGATTTTCCAAAAACAGATGCCTCAATTAGATTTTAATTTTATTTAGGACATAAGTAGGTGGCTTGATTTTCAATATTGCGGAGCAAGCAATGGCAATCCAAGGCCCCTGAGGACAGCAGGGTGTCCATCATTTTTAGAATCCATCCCTTTGTTTTCCTGCTGCTTTTTATGGCTTTAAATCATATTACCCTGAACCTTAAAACAGTTCTCTCCTGGTTACTGCCTGCAATGTCTGAACAAATGGTGGGAGCTGAGCAAGTAGATGCCTCTGCACAGGGAAGAGTGAAACGGATGATGCGCGACTTCTGCCATATACACAAAGCAAACATGAAAACAAAGCTCATTTTCTCAAAAGCCTTTTGTTTGCTGTTATTATTTGAAGCAAGAGTCGCTAGCAAATTTTCAGGTGCAATTAAAATCTCTTACAGGTTGCATTATGACCTTGCATAATAGTTTTCATTTGAACTTCTTGTTTTCAGTCAGAGTGTTCACTTGGGGGATTAAAAATGCTCCCACTGCTTACCTGCCTGGGAGTCCTCTTTGCCAGTCTGAACAAGGTTTGAGCCATTTTCTAATACAGACTGTGATAAAACATACTTTTCCACTTTTACAGAGAATATTTGTGGGCTCCGACAGCTTGTTCGGCTGTAGGTAGAAACTTGAAATTTGGCATGGAAATAGCTCTCATGAAGGAGAAGTGGTTACTTTTTCTAGAGAAAATTGCTTTTGATTTGACTGAGCTCTAAGCCTTTGGGCAAGTGGAAAAAAAGTTTATTCTCAGAGCTTACAGGGTGTGCAGTGGGGGAAAGACTGTGCATATGGTTAATTTAGTGAAAGTGCAGAGTGTAGTGCAATATGCTTCTGAAAATGGGTGGAGGCACCTGAGGCTGGGACTTTATAAGGTATGGGAGACACATCGAAGGAACTTTCAATTTCCAGGGACTAAGCCAAACGCTTCTCTTCTCCTTAGCTCCTAGAGATCTCCTGACATGTGTTACACAAGCAAGCAGGTTTTCCTACACACAGAGTCATGTTGCTCTGCCCAAGAGAAACAAAAGAAGGAAAAGACTTTGTACAAATGTTTTTAACCTCTTGTGGAGTTGAAATGAAATTATGGTTGCACTACAGATAATCCAGAAGATCTATCATGCCATATACACCATGATCCAGGTAGCAGGGTCTGTATGTAATCTATTGCTTGCTGCACCTCCTGCCACGGTTTCTTCACTTCTAGCTATTATCAATCCCACATTTAAAACTTTGAAAATTAATCTTCAGGTACCTCTCATATTTTCAATTTACTTCAAATTCATTTTTTCCAGCCATCTTCCCAAGGCTAACATATTCCACCCAGTCCTTTACCAAAGCTTGATTGTATGGTGTTTCTTTTTAGACTTCCCATAGGGTGTGTACAGTCTTGTCTTCCCTAAAGTTCAAACTGATCCTCTGGGTTTGATGGCATAGGACAGAAGAAGGGATCAGTGGCATGTTCCTCCCAGAACAGCTTTTGTTGCCTGGGCAGCTGCCCAGCTCTCCTGAGCTCTGACAGCTTCTGCCCTGACGCCAGCTCCCCTGCACCTCCTTGCTTTTCTCGCTGACTGAGCTCTGAGCTTCCTTTCATGTGCAGCTGTGTCATCTGGCTGTCACTTCATGAGTAGATCTTCAGTTCCATTACCCATGAAGCAGATGAAATTGTTGAACCCAATATATACTTAAAAGGCCAGCTCTGTGACAGACCCAAGCACTTTGCACTGTGCAATTGTACTATCTAAAGCACAACCCAATTATAATTCCTCTGACAGATGCTGATTGACACCCCACCCCACCCCCCAACAGGGTCAGATCCAGTCTCCCCAATACACCCCTGCATCAACCTGGGCTTGACTCCCTGCCCGCAAACGCGGATACTGAAATCAGGCCAGCGCTCAGGGAACAAAGCAGTTTCTCACTTGTGTGCGGTGAGGTGAGCACAACCTCCCTGCAGGACCCTCCTTCACCACAACTTCCTCACCAAAGGCTGCGGGTGGAGATCGGAGTGCCAGACCAAGGGCAGATCCATCATAGATCTGCCTGTCATAGAAGGATGTCACGATTTTCATATTTCCTTTGTCTTTATGACAAAGTTGTTTTCTCCAGAGAAGCTGCCAAATAGACACCTCATTCACGCTTGCTCAGGCCTTCGTGTTGGCCTGTCCTGCTCCATCAGAGCCAGTAATGCTCCTGACCCCATTGGACTTGGTCCCTGTGGAGATTTCAGAGAAGGGATGCTTTTCTTCCTTAGGACTCTAGCTGCCAGGCTTCCTCAGTACAGACCAACACAATACGAAAGCCAACCTCTTCACTACTAAATTAATTATATTGTTAACTAGTTAACCTAGGGCAGACTGTACAGAAAAAAATGCCTAATGTGTGTTTGTTGGCAAGAGTGGATGGAGCTGGGCAATGGAGGTGCAGAGATTACGACAATGGGACGTTTTCATTGTAAACCATCGGAAGGGATGTACTTTTGAATGTTGTAAAATGTTGCTCGTGTTATTTGAAAATACAACATCCTCTGGAACTAAATCATAGACATATGAGGACTAAGCATAGGCAATTTTGGTATCTTTACTTTTTCATGCTTAACTGGTATGGTTTTACTATTCTCTTAGCTGCCTGGTGTACAGAAGACAGTATGGCACAAAATGGTAATGGGGTGGTGCCAATTGAAACGGCGAGCTGCAGCAGCTGGATCCTGGGCCTTGCCTGTGGTTCAAGCAAAAGGACAGGATGCCACCGTGAGCGTTAAAAAAAAAAAAAGAAAAAAAAACAGAAAAAAATTTCCAAAGGTAAAACATCTCCAGCAATATGCTGCAAGGAAAAAAGCCTAATTAAATTGCCCAAATCATTTTAGCCCCAGAGCTTGAAGATGTCAGTAAATAAATAATTGGCTATGCAAAGATTAGTCTTTTCTGCTAATAGAGCATAGGAGAGAAGAAGCAAAGCCACTAGGGGTTCCTTCTTTGATCTATAGCAGGTAATAAAATCACAGACAATACCACCAAAATGAAAAAAAAAAAAAAGACATTTCCTTTCGTAGCTGTCAGTCCTCTCCTTGCTTGGAAGGGAGGAAGGCAGGTTATCACTCGTGCATGCGTGAAATTCAGCCTTGTTTGCAGTATGATTGTATAAATGGCACTTTATTAAAAGCTAACTGTTATTTGCAGACTTTAAACTTAAACACAGGCAAGTTCAAGGATAGATATAAAATCAATATAACTCTTCAAGTATTGCAGACAACATTTTGAAAGGCAACTATTTAGTGTAGCAAGTGATTTACCGTGATTTACTGATAAGGTTGTTTTGCTGCTCTGGTTGTTGCTGATTTGCTATACCTTGTCCTTTGACGGTACTGAAAATGGAACTGAGAGCTCGGTTTGATTCTGCTGTAGGACTTTTATTTCATCCTCTGAAAAAAATCAAGAGCAGCATATCTGAAAGTTAGTACAAGAGAACTCCTAACACCTAAGGTGAAGACATATTGTGTTTTTACACAGAACGTGCTGTGCATTTCAGATTATTTTTTTAATTGTGAACTGTGCTAAAAATATTGATTTCTTTTGAAACTATTAGGTGCATACAAAACTCTAGTAGTGTGTAAGCAGAGTTAATGAAATGCTGGGTTACTGACTATGCCTTTAACTGCTTCTTATTGTCTTTAGATGGATGCTGATGAAATTATATATGAATTCTGCAGTATTAATATCAATAGTATTTTCCTCATTACATGGACCGAAGTGAGCACAGTGGCCATGAAACAGAGTGCCAATATTTCCTCCATGGCCCCCTCTTACTATTTTAGTTTTCTAGCTTATCTGATTCTGAGTACTGTCTAATAGGTGAATGTCATTCATCTCAGCGACATTAGTTTGATGTCAAATGTGACTTAGGCTTTGAGGTTGATGGGATGATAAGTAGCCCACCGTTTCCCCCTGTGGGAGATAATGTCTGCACCAACCTGCCTTTTTACATTCAAAGGTCATGTCCAGTTGAGAGAGCAACATGTACTAATGGGATTTTAGGTACAAATTACCTTTTGCCCCTGAAAGTACAGGGGATGTGACACAATAAATATGCACATTTTTCCTCAACCTTACCTGTTCCTATGACTATTCAAGCAATTAAAAAAAAAAACGTACACAGCTTTAGCTTAGATATGCTTGTCTCTTTAATTAGATCCTTTCCCCCCAAAAGTCAGCTTTTCAGAGCACAAGTCAGTCAAAAGAAGCAAAAAACCTGCAAGTATAGGCTGGACAAATGTCTTTATATATAGTCACTGTGATGAGCACCGCAGAAGAGCTTCTATATGGTTTTAGGACAACAGATGGAAGCGCTTTAGAAAATTTTTTTCTGAAGAGCTTTTTAAGTGCATTCAACGATGATATATTTTTGCCCATAATTTATATTTAGTATTTTAGGTCTCTCATTTTACTACCTACTTTAGAGATCTGAAAAAAATAAACTAAAATATGAAAAAAGGACGTATAAAGACGTACTGATACAGTGCTGAAAATGTGATGTGAAAGATTCTTAGCACTTTCCAGCCTGTATTGTGAAAATATTATTTTTAATTGTGGTATTTGATGCATAGGCACCATATTTTGGACCAACATGAGTTTTAACAGGTGAGGCATCATTTTGCCCAAGGAAATATGGAGTTTATGGCAGTATCACTGCCATCTAACTGCTGTTACCATGACATTTTACAGTGACACTACTGACCACCACTGTTATGGGTGTAAATTCTACATGCAATGAGCTTGTATACATGAGTAGAAGGGTGAGGGAGGGAGGAGGAAGAGGAGACAAGGCTGTACAATGGTTCATGACTGGCTTAAGGGATATTAAATCGACCTTAAATCCTTGCCAACCAGTTAGATGGATAGCGCACTGTTTCTAAAATTTGCAAGTCAAAGGGAGACAGGCCTAAATTCTTTCCGCTATGAAACCCCCACAGTCCTCTGCCTTTCAGGCAGAAGCAAAAAGGAATGGAAAATTCCAAACTAACGAGCACTTCATTTTTTTTTTTTTTCTGCAGTGCTGTGCTTAGAAAAATTGCACTCTTTTTTTTTCTAAGGCAAAGAAGTAAAATTAAAGTTGTATGACTGTTATAAATATTACATGTTCAGGGTATCAAGAGTACCTGTAGTTCTCTGGTTTCTGAGGGTGTTTTTGAATTAACCCTTTTATAGATACCGGGTGTTGGGAGGAAAGAATAATATTCACGCTTAGTCAAATCTTACACTCTCTATTAAGGAGAAAGTATCCTAACTTAAAGGTGTACTCATTGGAGTAATAATTCGTGGTATTTGTATGTACACTTGTTTGCATGTCTGTTTTGTAGAAGTGGACTGTAGAGCACTGAGAGAAATAATGACTTGGCCAAGTTTGCCTGACAAGTCAGAGATGGAGCAAGAAATGTAACCCAGTGCTTCAGATTCTGTGATGCTTTGTAATTCCCTCAGTTTTACTGAATATTAGTCAATGTACACATTGGTTCCATGTTAAATACATATGTATTTAGCAGTAGAAGGATTCCGGACTCAGGAAATGGTGAACTTTTACTGAATTTCTCAAAGGCTGAGACAAATATGCTGTCCTGTTTCATTGACGTGGTTTAGAAGAACTTCTGACTGGTCCCTTGGGACGAGTAATGTAAAATGGAAGGAAGTTGGAGCTGCCAAATTCCTT
>NW_009648963.1:1875022-1895894 GCF_000708025.1 Charadrius vociferus | reverse complement strand
AAGAAGGCTCTCCTGCTGGACAAGAAACGTTCACTGTGCAGTGTGGTGACATTCAGGCAGTAGATGTTGCCTGGAATTTACTTTGTCATGAACTTCACTTTAGCTGAACACTGCTCTTGCAGGGGATGAGATGCTCCTACATAGTTAAAGCTCATGTGTAGCTTTCTGCTGGGTGTTGTATAAGCAGTAGAGAGACTCTCTATGTCCTCATTTAACGTATTCACAACAACTTCCTACATAAAATCTAATTTAATCTGTAATTTAACCCATACTGTCCAGATTACAATGCTTAAGAAGAACTTCCATCCTAAACCAAAGTCAAAAAGAATACTGTCCAATTTGTTGTATTTCTTCCTGTGATACTGTGGATAATTTTTTAAAGCTCCTCCACTTCTGTTTCTCCATTGACTCCAGTGAATTTACACATTGGATCAAACTTTGCTTTTCCCTTTCTTCATAATACCCCAACCACACAGCCTAGCATCTTTCTGCCTGTCTCCAGTCTTCATTTTGTAAGCTGCTCACAGCCAGTAATAATGATGTCCTTTCATTTTCTTCATAATCTTTAGCTGTCTTTGGGCTGGTTGATGTTCCCATAATTTAGGTAAATGCTACCCTATTTAAATAAATAAACACATTAACTAGATTGTCAGGTATTAACGTAGATAAGACATCCCTAACGTAATTATTGTTCTGTACATTAGTGCTTCAGGAGTGGATCTTTTCTGTGTACAGCTTTATAAGACTGTTTTGGGGGAAATGAATACCAACTCTTCAGTTCACTACTCTCTCTATACTGAAGAAGGAATCGGTGATCTTTGAGAAAATGTACCATCATGGTTAAATATAAATAGCTTTACTAATTGTGTCACAAGCAAGAACAACAATTTGAAAATATGCTATATTTTTTTATTTAATTTATGTGGCAGTTCTTAAACATTCCCCAACAGGTCTGTCTCTTTAAAGTGTTCACTTGCTTCAGAGCTATTTTTGCCTCTGACCACTATCTGATGAGAAATTCACATGTGCTAAATATACCCATGATAATAATCTTAGTTTCAGTCCTCCACTAAAAATGCTGATGGCATGAAAGGGATTTGAGTCCTCAGTGTAGCTTCTCTGCCATAGTTTTTCCAGTGCATTTCAGGAGAAAGAAATGGTTAGAATGCTAAGCAATAATTATTGCTGTAATGTTGTTTACCAATCATTTTGTCAATATAACAATAATATAGCAATAACAATATGTCAATATAACAGTAACAGTATATATAGTAATAACAGTTATGTTTGTCTCACAAAGGATTCAGTGAACAAGTAACTAGAGAAAGGGATTGGGAGAAATTAATTGCTCACATATATAATACTGTTCAGGTGTGAGTAGTATATTTCCACCTATGTCATAAATTTGGGGCAAAAAGGAGTGTTGCAAAACTGTTGAGTTGTTCAACCAAACTTTGATTTGATTTTCAGGTCTCTGGGCTACTGCTTGAAATACAGACTATGACAAACCTCTCTGATCAGTATCCGTGCATCATTCTTAGCCTAAAGTCAGTGAGACTATTGCAAAGTCACTCAGAAAAAGGGGACATTGGAATCCAGGTTTCTTCTGGAACAGATATAAATGCTACTTTCCCCTGATTATTTTGCCATTTTTAGAGCACATGAGGTGTGCTTGTATGATAATGTGCCATGTTTTGGTAGCTAGACAACAGCTTGATTAGAACTCTTCTGTTGTTTCTGTGTTAGTCCTTTAGCTGAAGAAGTAGAGATTTTAGTTCTTGCGTCCAGCAGTTCCTGATTTAGCTCGGGTAGATGATAGACAACTTAGGTAAACTGGGCGGTTAGGAAGTGCTGAGCCTCTCTGCTGTAATGCCCTGCAGAAAGAAGAGGGCACCCTGGTACATGGTGCATTGTTGCCTTAGAAGTGTTTATGTAGCCTACAGGTAGCAATGTCTGTATTTTTCTCTCTCTCTTCCTGGGCTGGTCTACACAGAAGGCAGCAGCATCCTTGGTGTCCACCAGACATTTCTGTGAGCTGAAACAAGAAAGCTGTAATGAGATTCTGCAGCATATTGATGCAAACCTTTCAGATTACCAATGAAAGAGTAAAACAGTCAAACAAACAAAATCCCAAAACAAAATCAACAGCAAAAAAAGACTAAACACAAACCCCCGAGATGTAAGAATCTGGGCGTTATTGTTGGAAAAAGGTGGAGGGGAATAAATGTGAGTGTTATACCAACAGTGGTTTTATTCCTGCATTGTTTCTGTGATGAAGGGAACCTGACAGCGGGATTATTTTTGAGAGTGAGAGCAATAGGGAAGATCTCTGTCAGTCCCTGCAGAATACAAGACACTGTTTTTGTGAGTTCCAAAATAGTTAGGAATCAATTTAATGAACTTACTTTTCCAGTAAGGTTCATTCTCAAATGTTCAACTAGCATGGCTAAAACTGTTTATAAGTGATAGATCACTCTCCAAAATAACATAACTTTAAAGAACATAATATTTTTAAATTTTGTCACTTGATTTCAAATGTTTTAGGTGTGTGCTGGTTCAGTTTTGGTTTTCTTCTGCAACCCCTAAGTATGTAAGGATTTTCTTTTTATCACATGAAGGCTGATTCTTATTCCAGGACTGGCTATTTAAGAGAGTCATCAACTATCGTTTGACTTTCAGTAAAATTATCAGCTAATTGTTTATGGTAGGCTGCATTCTTCAGGGCACTATCAATGAGCCACAGAGATGCTCTCACCCACAGGCCACCATTTCTGACTCCCATGAGACGAAGCTGATACAGTCATGAACTTTTCTGAAAATCTGAAATAGCAAAATTGTAGTTACTGCATAAATATCACAGTTAGCTGTAGAAAATTAAAATTCAAGACAATGATCAGGACCTAAACTCTTAGTTTAATTTGATTTTAGATTTGAGCTCAGACCTAAGCATTTGTAACTTTGAGGCTTAATAAAGATTATGCCTATAGGATCTTTTTCTACCATGATTGATTTTGAGGTTTGTGAGCAGTTCCTAAACTTAATCTGTAAGGGTCTCCACTTTTGCATGGTTATTCATGGTGGTAGTTCTCCTTGAAGGTTTGGATGAAGTTAGGGTGGTATTTGCAAATTTACTTAACATGTCAGAAGATACAGATAGATAAATGAGTCTTTCTGGTAACATTCTGATTAAAAGCATTATTTTAGTAAGCAGGTGAATATTATCTTCCTTCTACTAACAAACTGACAGAAACCTACAGTGCAAATGTATTCTCATAATTTGAAAACACATTCCTTCAACAAATACTTAACTTGGGTTAAGAAGTGAGGAAGATTATAGCTGATTCGTGGTGGTTTATACTCAAGTGGCAAAGAACTGCACAGAATTCTGAGTTATAGAAGTACATTTTATTTAGTAAATCTTATTCTCTTTTGTATATGTTTGGTGAAAACAAATGAGATTTATTTTTGGTTTCTTTATGGTACACTCCACTACCTCACATGAAGGTTTGTCGCAACTTGGCAGTACCAATAAAAGTCTGAGCACATATTATTTTAATAAATTAATCTGTAGCCTAAACTAATGCCAGAAAATAAATTCTGATTATTCGTCTGATTCACAGACATACAAAAATAATTTTGTGTCAATTCTTGGGGGGTAATTTAGCCTCCTAATGTGGTGTGAACCTTCAGATATGATGGGGTTGTAATACTTGTGCTTCATTTACTAGCTCAGTTTACAAACTCTGAGGATTGTCATCCCTAGGTAGAGGAAAATGGACATAGGCTTACGGCCCTTTTAAACCCCAAATTAGTCAGTCAAGTGAATCATAGAAATATTTCGATTGCCAGGGTTGTCTGAAGTCCATCTGGTCCAAACTTTGTCTCAAAGCTGGGCTAACCTCAAAGCTAGAAGGTATTCTGAAAGCTGTAAGTCCAGGATCTGGTCAGTGACAAAATAACCTATTCATTATTAATTTTATTTTAAAAATTTATTTACTTTAATTTTCCTTTACAAAGGAAAATAAGTGAAAGTTCTTCCAGAAATGAAATTGTGGGTCTTTAAAGCACAGGTTTCTGTACTATATAACATAGTCTGGATTATCTCAGTTTTAGCTTGGTGAAATTCGATCATTTTGTATGTATAATTTGCTAGACTAGTGGTATGATTAATACTTTGGCTTGCTACACATGCTAAAAGATCTAGAAGGAAAACAAACCATTCCTTTTCATTTTATAGATAAATAATCTGAAAGGCTGCAGGAGATCTCTCCAGGCAGAGACAGGAATTGAGCTGATAGATCCAACTTTTATCCACTTGTTTGGAAAAACCATGTTCTTTCTGCTTGGCTGTCCTACCCATACACAATAAAATACATGCTTCTCCCGTAGCTAGAAATAAAATCTCAGTTTTCTGTTTCCTTTGCTACTGTCTAGTAACTGTAATGGAAGGTGATTGGTCATTTTTCCATCTGGCTCTTAGTTCATATAGAAGCTATATAACTTGTTTGGCCATTGGAAGTCCATGGACAGAAATTGAGAGTGCATGTAAGAAACAAGATCACCAAGTTTTCCACAGGACAAGACAGGGCTGAAAAAGTGTCCTGGTGTCCTCAATTTGAAATCAAATTGATTTTACTGATTTAGCAGCATGAACAAATCTTCTGCAATGAAAGCCAGTGCTCTGCAGTAAAGTTTTGTCTTCATCTTTCAATTGAAATCATACGAGTGAATAAAAGTATTTTATATTTCAGCCACTTCTCAGATATGGATTTGTGTGCGTTTCTCCTCAGTGGCATTGTAGATGGGAAGCTGTGAAAGCAGTTATACATTATCTTTTTGCCTCAGTGGTCACTTTGCATTGTTTTATGTTGGCTAATTTTTGCAGAGCAATCCAAAAAAAGCAAGGGGTATAGGGAGTCCATGGTGGCGATCTAAGAACACACAAATTATGGATCTTAGGGCCTTTGGGCCCTGAAGACCCACTATGTTAACTGTATACTGACGGCTTCTCCTCTTTCTTTTCTTCCTCTGATGGTGCCACACATTTCTGTAGAGCTGAGCTCCAGTTCATTGCCATCAGATCTTGAAAAACACTGGAGTGAGTCTTCCTCTTCCCCACATATTGAAGGCGAATGGGAGCATAATATGGACAATGGGCTTTGGCAGCTAAGGTCTTTCCAATCACATGCAAAAAGTCAAAAACATTTCTATCAATCATGGAATATTTTATTAAAATTGGTAGAAACAACCTCTCTCTCTTTCCCCTCCACAAGAAAGAACTTCAGGCTTTACTGAACCCCTAGAGGATTCACCATCTGAAAAAGGAGGAATGCACAGATAATAGAAAAAGAGCTCAAACAGGCGAGAGGAAAAAACAAACTGGAGATGTTCCCAGAGTTGTGTATAAGCCCTTCCAAAATGTCACTAAGTTATTCTCATAAAACAGCTTAGATCTAGATTTTGACTCTGTTCATCCAATGTTTTCACAAGCAAGAAAGAGACTGGTGAGACTGGTCATTTGGTTTTTTTGGGTCATTTGGGTTTTTTGGTCGTTCTCTATCTAATGTTTGGAATATTCATCTGCCTCTTTCCACACTTAAGAAACTTGGTGATGCCTTTCATCTACCTTACCGGAGACCTGGGAAGGAGGAGTGTTTCATTCCCTCAAGGAACCCCATCTCACCTGGGAACACCTGTCCTTCTCTATCTGTGTCTCTGTTCAACTTCACGTCTACGTATCTTCGAGCACGTTTTTAGGCCAGGAAGCTCAGCAAGGAGAGACTCAAGTCTGCACTTGTACCCACAGTTTAAAGGAATTGTAGCACAGAATGATTTACAGATATTTTCTGAAAGGCAGTATTTTGAAGCATGCACATTTCTTTTTTTTTTTTTAAAGAACAAGCAAAGAGCTGTAGTAATTACCTTCAGTCAGCATAACCCTCACCGTTCATTGCTGTCACAGAATAGAAAAATATTTCTTCTTTGTATTTCTGGATGCAATGTTTTCCACTTTTAACTGCAGTATAAAACGACAATGATTTTCTTCTCCACCCCCAGAAGAGTGAGAGATGAATGTTTAATTAGAGCCAGAATTTGTAATGTTCACAGAACAATTTTTCCCCATAAGTGTCTCCGCTGATATGGATACCGTTTGTAGCTCATCTCCATACGTCCTTACTATCTGCAACAACAGAGCCTTGCTGCGGTTGCTGCATAAGCAGGTTTTGCTTTTTTAATAAGGAGAAGGGAAGTCTTGTGGTTCATCCCAGTGGTGCAGTTTAAGAGAGAAACAAGAAATGAGGCAAACAAGGGCAAAGGCAAGATTCTTTTAACCCTCTGTTCACTTTTGCCACGTTGCTTAATTTACGTTGGTGACAGAAATTTTGGCAGAGTTTGCCTGGTGCACCTCATTCCCCCTCAGTGCCCAGGAATATCAACTGGATGCTGTCAAATGGCTTTTACCTGGCCATTTTTGCTTGCATTATTTGTCATAGTTCATTATCTGTTTCGACTATTGGCTCCCTCAGATTGCTGCGGTAAGTCAAAAAGGAGGAGCAGAAAAATAGCAAACTGTCCAAATGGGATCTGCTCAGTGGGGGCCCTGGTGAGAGAAAACCTGCTGAAGCAAAAAAGAAAAGTTGGGGGGGAAGCAGGGGAGAAGGAAGACCAGGACACCAACTGCATCCTATTTTAAACCTTCTATAGAAATCATCAATTGTTTTCCTTAGCTTTTGCGCATATAAAGCAACTATAACTGAAATCCCATTGTTTGTAAAGGAGCTGTTTCCTGCAGCTTTTGGATGAAGTGCTTTTCCATAGTCTCCTGAATCTTTCAGAAATGGGTGGAACTCTCAGGGCTGTGTTTTTAAGGCGGGTTTGCCTGGCAGACTCTGCACTGACCTGCACACTTTGCATCCTAATAGCCAATTTAATTTCTCTTCTCTGATTCCAATGAAACGACTTACAGAAACGCAGTGCAATGTTGCCAGGCATAAAATCCAAACCCCGCAGAGGGGTGTGATATAGGAAAAGGTGTGATGTTCATGTTAATCACTAATTCCAGTAAAAATGAAATACTGGGGAGGGCGGGTTAGGTGATCGCAAACATATTGCTGGAGTGGAGCTGCTGTAGCATCTCTCTCATTTATGGAGCAGTGAAATGTAGGAATGATAATAGCTCCAGTTTATACAGCACCTTTCATCACAAAGGATCCAGAGGTGAGTTACAAACTTAAACTGTTATATTGATGACACTTATAAAACAGAACACAATTGCTGTTTTCCGAGTAATGGTCTGAAACACTACAGATTGCATTAGTGCTACTGAAATGATTTGGGCCATTATTGGAGAATAGGTAGGATTTTTTTATTTTTGTACAATAAAACCTGGATCACAGTGGCCAGCTTGTGAGCGAGCTGTGACAGCTGTTTAAATGTTCCCAGAAAAGCAGCACAATGCAGGAACCAGCACATTTGGGTGATGTGTTGGTCTCTCTTGACGCAGAAACTTTAGTAAGAGTAGTTCAGTGAAAGCAGTATCATCACCATCCCATGGAAAAAATCTGTGTATAAGGACTCCTGATCTCTATGGAGTGGCACAGGCCTTTCAAGAAGCCTTGACTTTTACACTTCTTGCAAAAGTATGTCCAGCAGCTTGATGGCCCAAAGCATTGCAAGAGGAAAACAGGCCAGCAGTTCAGGCTCCCGGGGAGCAGCAGCCTCTGCTGAATTCGCAGTCTCACTTGTTCTGCCTTTAGGTTCCCTTCCAGGTTTTCATTTCGGATGCTGGTGCTGCCTGTGATGGTTCGACATGATTTATGGGAAAATACACTGAGGGTATGCTATATGAAAAATTAATATAGGTGGATCTGACACCTGTAGGACCTATCATCTTTTTTGTCACTCATTACCCCTCAGATTGTGATTGCAGAAGCGGTCTGTGCAGGCCTGGCTGGAAGAAGGCAGGTAGGAGCAACTGCTGTACAAACTGCGGCTCTTTCGTCTGACTCCCATGATGCGAAGCGTTATCTCGAGTACCCATTACAGGCTGTTACAGGTGAAGTTACACCACAGCTCTTTCCAGCACAACTGGATGTAGGGACTCCTCTGCCTGTAAACTGAGCTGAAACACTCTTTAACATTTCTCTGCAGAAAGAAGCCGGTGTCATGGGTAAAGTTGAAAATCAGACACCTTCATTTGGTATAGACTGAAGGCAGATGTAGGTGAAAAGCCGTTCAAATGACTACTAATCCTTGACAACTAATTCCACACGAATCATGAGGAGGTGGTGCTGGCACCATGTGCAAACCATGCTTCTGCACTGTTCCGGCGTTCCTGCACAATTATCACCACACAGTATTAAATGGAGGTTGTTTCATCAGTGCTTTCAACAAGACTTGCATTTCACAGTCTGTAGGAATTGTATAAAATACCCCTGTAAACTGTTATCAGGAAGTGTTTGGAAATATTTAAGAGACGGGCAGAGGAGATTTTTATTTCGGCAACAGATTTAGTCCAACAAGCTGTTGGGACCTGTATCCGTTTTTACTTTTGTTTTCCTGTTACCCTGATTCATTGTGGACCTGATTCATTCCTGTTACCCTGATTCATTGTGAAACTACTCCATGCAGTTTATTTTGACTTACGAAAAGTTCCAAATGAAATGTCTTCTAAGCACTTGGATTGAAAGAATGTGTCTTGCTGGCTATATGGAGTATTAATAAAGTATGTATTTAAAAAAATGTAAAAAATGTCAACTGAAAGATGTGAGATCAGCTTGATGCTAAGCAGAGTGTTGGCAAATCTCTGTGTGGTTTTGTAGCTATGGGACTCCCATGCAATTTACTCTGGAAAATGCAAGCCTTAAAACTTTGCGTAGCAATCTGAAAATATTTGTGCCTGTCCTGTGCTTATTCCAGTGCAATGTGAAGGGTAAATCTAAATGCAACTACAGTAATACAAACTGATCCGTATAATGGGATTTGTAGATGAAAGCCTAATTAGGGCAAGTAGCTCATGAAAGCCTCCTCCAAAGTGCAGCTGCTCCCCCCAAAAATGCACCATAGAGCAACTTGTAACAGTCTTCTACCAAACAGTTCTGTATTTGTAGCTAAGTAGACTAACTATCAAAAAAGCATTGGTCCTGTATTTATATCTTGGTTCTGTTAAAACTGGAGTAAAGAACTCCTGAAGATGAATGCTGTGGGGTTGTTTTTTAGTTGGGAAATGGGGAATTTGCACAGGAATATAAAAAGTTAAAACAATCAACTATGTGTAATCCTTCTTTACAAATGCCTGTACAAAACTCAAAGCTATTCTTAATTCTTCCCCAGGAGATCAAATACTCTGCCATGGACAGGTTGCTTTTTGAGTTAGCTAGAATATCAGGAGACTATGCTTCTATTCTATTTTACTTTAGCTCATAGTCTTATGTATTCTATTATTATTATTCTTCATGTTTTAATAGGTTTATTTCTTATATATGAGATATAAGTTGATGAGACAAGATAGGACAATAATATACTGTCATGTATTCACATTTTATCAGTTCTGGATCAGTACACCAGTTCAACAGAGAGATGCTTAAATTTAAGCCTGTGGATGATTACTTTGCTGAAGTGTGATCTTACTGTTCTTGTTCAGTTTTTCGCTGCTTTGGTAACACTGTTTTGATGTCAATGGACATTCTGCCT
This sequence comes from Charadrius vociferus, assembly GCF_000708025.1. Taxonomy (NCBI): domain Eukaryota; kingdom Metazoa; phylum Chordata; class Aves; order Charadriiformes; family Charadriidae; genus Charadrius; species Charadrius vociferus. The sequence goes on along the minus strand of NW_009648963.1, from coordinate 1,886,201 downwards.
CAGAAAGAATTCACTAGAACAAAAAGGAAATTTAAAGGTATGACCCAACCTATAAAGGGTTGGATTTGCTTGCACCAGAAATGCCAGCACTGAAAGCGGCTCTTACACCAAGGATGGTAATAGCGTGGAGCTCTATCCAGGTGAAATTACAGGAAGGTTACAAAGACATAATGTGACAACCCAAATTAGATTTTGGCAAACTGAGCAAAACTAGCACCTTACCCTCAATTTTTTTTACAAGATTTCCAATGTCCCCAGTGGTCAAGACCTTAGATTTATTTCTTGTAAGAAGACTGGCATGTCTAGGAGCAACACATGTGAATTAGAAGAGAACAGGGGGAAAATAAGTCAAAAAGAAAAAAAAAAAACCCAAGAAAACACAATCCAAAATTAAAAAAAAAACAACCTAGAAGCACTTTTATTTACATGAGGAGAGGATAAAGGTGTGTGCCTAGAAAACTAAATCAAATTCTGTGTGTAGATCTGAGAAATGTTCGGCTGTTTTATGAAAATTTGGTGTTGATCAAATAGGGGGAATCAAGCAGTTAGCTTCTTTGAATGAATGCTAAAGTGTGTGTTTTATTACGGTTTCTGGTACTTTTCAGATGTATAAATGCCATCCCTCTCAGCTAAGCTTGCTGAGACTCCTGGGAGGGAAGGTCCTGTGCAGGACCGCGTGCCGCTGCGGCTGAGGGGGCCTCGGTGAGCCCCCGCTGCTATTTGCTGCAGTTAGGCGCAAACTTATCTTTTCAGCGCGCTTTTTAGCAGAGAGTGCTGATTTAGAGCAAAAAATTTTGTTGATGTCTGTTTTGCTGATGGCCAGTTTTCGTGGGAAGGCAGGGCCCCTTGGAGACTGCACGCCGGGCTGTGCTGTTACCTGCTCGTGCTTGCTTAGCAGCAGGCTGAGGCAGAGCTGGGAGAAAGCTCAGCCTTTGCCGGGAGTGGTTCTGGGGGAAAAGAATCCGTTCACTGACGCAGAAAGTCTTTTCTTGTGCGAAGTCCCCCCGGCTCATTCAGTCTTGTTTTCTGAACTGACTGTAGGCTCTTCTGCGGCAGTTCGGGCAGCTCCATGGAGGGTGCTGTGTGGCTCTGCATCGCCTGGCTGCAGCTCCTGGCACAGCGTGCCTGCAGGGGGCACGGCCCAGGGGACACAGCATCCCTCCATGTGGCTTAGCTGGAGCTCAGCGCTCCCCTGGCTGCTGGCGCTACTGGCACTGCTGCCTGCCACAACACCCACCCCTGGCAGTGCCGCGCAGCACGACCCTGCTGCTTTCCATCTACGCCGCACTCCTGTGTCTCCACAAAAGCCGATCCACTTATGTGGGTGCCCCCAGTACCCTCACTTGGACCATGCAGGGATTAGAGTACAAGCATGTTTCTTTTTTTCTCTCTGCCTGGTTGTACAACCCACTACTGGGGACAGGCAGCGGCTGCCAAATTGCATCCTACATCTGTTCATTTCCAAACACGCCTTTGTTAGGTGCAAACGAAGGCCTCATTATTGGCTGTAAGTATGTAGTCACTTAGGAAAATAAGCCGATAAGTAAACATCTGAGTGAACAAATTGGTGATTTGCATCTACTTGTTCCCTGAATGTGTTCACAAGTGGTAAGAAAAAGAGCCAGTGTCTCCAAATACATCCACGTGGCATTTCCCCACAATGTACTTTTTCAAATGGACTGTCTGGCTTTTGCAGCCAAACGATACACAGCAAAGTCTGGAGAGAAGAGAGATAAATGTATTGGATTTAGTAATATGGAGGACCATGGTAAAGGTATAAAGATTAGTTTCCTTCTGGAATACTTCTGATTTACTCCTAAACACAAAGTTGACCATATGGAGAACTTTTTATGTCTGAAGAAAAGCAGCTCACTAATTCAGGTCTGCAAGGGGAGCTTCTGCTTCTTATGACTGTAAATCTCTGGGCTCTCCATGCCTACAAACTTTCCATTTTTCTGTTCAGTAGATTGAAGTTTAGATTCAGGAACAGTATGGAATTAGAGGAGAATAAACTGTTAGAGAATCTCTTAAGTCATATTGACTTAAGTGATGAGATCATGCCAAGAAAGTTAATAAAGGCAGCTCTAGGGGAATGCTGATCAACTGATTTATTCACCTCTGTTTGTTCTAAGCAAAAACATATGTCTAAGGAGACTTTCAAAGCAGAACAAAAAGCTAAAAACCCCAACTTTCCTTTAAACCCTTGTTGTCTTCACTCTCTTCACTATATATTTTTCATATAGAGATAAAACAGTATGAAGATGTGAAAACACAGCATAAATGCCTTTTAAAGTATCTTTTCAATTCTGCATTGACATTTATTAGAAAATAACCTTGGATTCCAGGTTGTGTGGTCCCACATCAGTGGGGCAGAATGTGGCCATATGTTCCTGCTTGCCTTGGTCACTGCTGATCTCCCTCACCCACTTTGGTTATGCTAGAGGCCACTGCCTGTGGTTTTATTATAAATGAGTTTCTGCAATTTATGCTTGCCTGTAAGGTTGTACAAAGATAACTTGACAGCCTAAGATCTGAAGTGAGTTTAGGCTTTTTCAAACTGTAAGTGCACATTTCCCACACAGGCACACGGTCCCATATTAAAAGGATGAATTTTTTTTGTTAGTCTTGTCCTTTATGGAATCTGGTCTCACCACGACATGCAGATTTGCTGAGAGTCTGTCAGTGTTGTAAAGAAACAGGACCAAATTTTCATTCTTCAAAAAGCTCTCAGAAATGGAATAAAACAAAAATTCCAGACAAATGTGCATGACACACAAGCATACTAGAAACACTTAAAAAAATCTTCTATTTCTAAACTATAACCTTTCCCAAAAGTTAATAAATATGCAGCATCTACAACAAATCCGTGCTCTGGACTTCAATATAGCTAGTCATCCATCAGTATGAACTATAAAGCATTTACATCAAGGCACTGAAGAAGCTTTTAAATATTGCATTTTTAATATATTTAATTGGGGCTTATAAGTTTAGTTGTGATTGACTATCAAGCAAATAATGCACATCTCCCATGCAGACTTACAGCTCTGAGGACTGGCTGTTAAAATTAAACTCATTTGTGTAACCGTGCTTTTGCATGCATCTGCTTGTTTCTGTGATAGGTGCATATTACCACATCACCAATAAGAACCCCCACCTATGAGAGAATTTACATCTCTGTTCATTCATCTGTCTATGGCCGGAGTTTTGAGGCCTTTCTTAGAAGAATCCTTTGGATGTGTCTGGCTTTATTTATGCCTTTGCTTACATAAGAATTTAAAGGCTATCTTCTCTTCTGCCTTCTACATTTAAGCATTAACCCTATGTCCACATGCTATTCTCTCCAAGATCATATTTTCTTCTTTGATGTTGAGATCATTAGATGTTAGATCACCGTAGTGTTGAGAGACGTTGTGTCTTTGTCCCAAAAATCAGTACCACAACTCTTTGCCACAGCAAAACCACAAAGGGATCCCTGACAAAGCAGGAACTGGCTTCTGGGAGACTTTGCGAGAATCTTGTAATTGAGAGGGTATGGACTGGCCACCATTCTTGAAAGGGCAAGTCCAGTTGTTTGAAGGGGAGAGAAATGATGAACATTGTCTGGATGAAAACTGCAGCCAACCGTGAAAAAGAGAAGGTTTAGACTAAATGTTAGGGGAGAACGTCACGTGGGCCCTACAGTGCTCTGTGAGAGGTGGTTAAATAAAACAGTTGCGTTGGATTAAAAAATAAGTAAATAAGCGGTTGGGAAAAGTCACAGAAGTGTACCTCAGGGAATGATTTTACATGGTTTCAGGAAATGACCAAATGATACATTCACTCTTATCTCAGTGATTTATCTTAGTATGAGCCAAAAGCTCTTCAAGGCTCTGAAGAGGCACATGGCTCATCATTTTTCAATGTATATAGGGGACAGAAATGAAATTTCATATTCTTTCTTTCTTTCTTTCTCTCCAACCAAGGCATGCACTGTTAAACCTGATACACTCTGCAGAAAAGGCTTTCCCCATTAGGCACATAAATCCTAGTGAACATAAAGATTCCCCAGTTGCTGCATGATGGAGAATTTGGATGTAACCAGAATCAAAGTTACCTTTGAATTCTAAAGCAAAGATGCTGGTTCATTAGCACAGGAAATACTGCACAGTACAGGGGGTTCTGATGAACGAGGAGTTAACTGATTATCCAAAATGCATTTAGCGCATATGCAACTAGTAATCATGAACTTGTTATATCTGTGAATAGAAATTATGGCACCAGCCAATAATGTCTACATTTAATACTTTGAAACCCCCACCTTTTTACCAGAGTTGAAATCTCTCCTGGCATAAATGATGGCAATATTATATTTTAAATTGGAATTGTAGATCCTTGGTATTGTTGAAAGAGATTGTACTGGTTGATCCAAAAGCCATGACTGTAAAGTATGAAAAAAGTTCTGAAAAGTCCATGACAGAAGACATGTAGAATCATCTTTAAAAAGTAAATACAAGTAAATATAGAAATAATAGGAAAATGTGAAAGCAGAGTCAGTGAATTTAAATTACAGGTTAAAAATGCATGCAGTGGATGAGAGAAGCTAAAGAAATCAATGAGATATAAGTAGAAATAGAATTAAAATAGTAAGAAAGATTTTAAAGGATATTAGGAATAAAAATCACTTTAATCCAAGACTAGGTCGGTTGCAATATGTGGAATGTAAAATCAAATAATATAGAAAAGTCAGAGATGTTCAATTTATAATTCTGTTCAATGTTTGAAGAGAAGTGGGTGATGATATGGTGAATGAAATGAGAAGTTTACCATCTGCAGTGAAAAAGAATGTGAAACAATATCTTCTATAATTAAATGCTATAGAAACAAAAGGCCTGGAGAACGTACAATTAGAAGTCTTAAAGGAAATATCCAAGGAGTAGAAAGAGCTGAATCACTTAATGACTAATTAATCACATAACTTTAGGAGTGGACATGGATAATTATCCGTGGAAGACAGGCTTGATGGAAGCTTAGATGTTGCAAACAAAAGCACATAAGGATCTGGTGGGCAAAAGTTGAACTTAGACAAATTCAGCTTTGAAGGAGAATTTTTCCTTGTATTAAGGTAATTTAGCATGGGAGCAGCTTACCAGGGAAGGTGGCAGACTCATCAGTTGGAGACTAAAATGAAATGAGATAACTCTTAAAAGAGTTGCATCTCAGAAAAATTCTGTCCTGTGTATAGATGAGGTCAGACTGGATGATCAGAGCAGTCCGTTTCGGCTGCAGAGTGTATGAATTATAAATTAAACTCAAACTAATTTAGAAAAAGATGTTTCAACCCAAACTAGAAACTAATTTACTGTCTCCTGCATTAGACTCTTCCCTCTTACGATGTCTCCAGCAAAAATGCCATTGATTTTTATTAATTAATGGCACATGTTTCTAATGTGGTCTGTTCTGTGGCCAGTTAGTACTTAGGTTCCTTTTGTGTTGCTGCTGTATACGCGCATGTAATGAATGATATGTAAAAGAACTTACACTCAAAAGATAACATGAGAAACAACAGGTGGACACAAGAGCCACATTGAAGGGGCTGAGGGATGGTACAATACAAGGTAGAACTGAAGTGTTCCTATTGAATATAATAAGGAAGCCATCTGTCCAGACATGTCTGAATGTACTGCGGGGGCTTTTCAACGAGACTGGCTGCTCTAGCAAAAGGCTCAGAAGTAGCACTAAAAATGACAAGGAGAAAAATTTATTTAATTGTCAAATAATCAGAGGAAGGTACCACAGTCCTGTGAATACAAACAGCACATGCACAGAATCCAGGCCTACATGTAAGTATTTTCAGTGTCCTTATTTTAGAGGATGTTGAATGCAAGGATGTTGGCATCCTTAAAGAAGCTGAACTAAGTCATTAAAGTAACTCCCTGAGAACCCTACATAGAAATATATACTCCTATTCTGTAACAGATACTTCCAAAAATGTCTGAGCAGTAATGGATATTTTATCATCAGCTCCAAGAAAAAAAGATGGGGTACCTCTCCTACCATTTAAAGTTTAAAATGAGTATGCAGTAAGAATGATTGTGTGTACCAAATGAGTTTTTAGATTGACAAGAGTCTTATTGCTTCCTTCCCAATCACTCGGAAGGGCAGAGGGTATCTAAACTCTGTGGAAGATACCCTGCTTTCAAATTCTTAGTGGCATCTTGCACTTTACTGGGTACTTCTAATGTATTCAGACGCTGTTCTACAAGAGTCTGGTTAATTATTTTTAAAGGATAAAGGCAATAAAAGACAAAATCTAGATAAGCATCCTCCAAAGCAACTTGTAATACTTGGAATATAGCGGGGTTCATATACTTGTATATACACATACACATTAAATTATATATAATGTGTATTATATAGTATTTGTTTACTAATTTGTTTATTTATGTAGCTAGCTCAACTGGCTATGCTAGATAACTTACAATTATTCCAGTATTTCTGGGAAAGCATCTGTGATGGACTGGGGAAAATAGTCTTAGACTATGTGCAGTGGTAAGCATGTTGATACCTTTGTGTATAGCTGTATGTGGGACAAGCATATAAAAGGTGATAGTTTTAAACCTTTATGTGTCATCTCTATCTCAGATGGCATTTAATGTGCACTGTATATGGTACTGTTATCTGTAGCTCTTCCTAGAGCTTGTTAAGAAGCAGAGGCAGCAGTTTGCTAATATGGGCATGTATACAACTATTATGCAGAAGTAAACCATGCAAACTGAAATGGGGATCATTTGAAAAGTGGAATTTGTCCAGTGATTTCAGTGGGCAACAGTTCATGCCAATGCCGTTTGTCATTGTTCCTGTTTAAAGTCCCAGCGGTTGCTTCTGAAGAGTTTTACAAACAGCAGAAAAAGAAAAACTCTATTGCGCAGCAACTAGTTAAAGTAATGAAGTATTGCAGCTGTCTGAGGGAGAGCAAAGATCCTCATGTAAGGCAAGACAGGCACCAATGGGGATTTTCCCTGCACCGAAACCCCAAGTCTGGGCCAACAGTGTAGTTTTTTCGGAGGCTCCGTAAGTCAGTTTGTATTAACATCATGGCTCATGGTCCTTGGCACAGGAAGAAGGATTAAAGAAAAAGATTGTTAATACATTTCTCGGGGCTCGTTGGTTTTTGCATTATCATCTGTATACCTGCCTGCCTCTCTGGGTGTCTACTTATCAGTCGTAGCGTGGCCTTCCTAGAATGCTGTGTGTATTTATCATTTGAACTGCTTTTTCAGTCTGCTTTTTTCCTGTAGAAATGTAATGAATGTACAGTGCAAGCTGAGGTGTTTCTAATATCCCCATAATTTGGAATTCAGGTGCATTAAGAGAAATTGGTCATGCTGTTCCTTGCCCAGTCGGTTACTTATCTGGAGTCATTTTATTTTTCCTAAAAATTGAACAGTTGCAATCCCAATACAAACGTTGTATAGTTTTAATATATCATTACTTATGAAAGCAGTACTATTGATTGCAAAACATAAGTGACTGCAGATAGCTTCTTTTGTTTCTTACTGTGTTTGGCCTCACCATCTCAATTCTTAGACAGCAACTCTTTTTCTTCTTCTATACAGGGCACATTTCACATTGTATTACTGAAATGTACAGCTGTGTTTAGTAGCTCCATCCTCACACATTTAAGAATAGCCATGCCTGAATTTTTTGAGATTGTGCCAATATTCCAAATGGCTTCTCTTTTGTTTTTGAGAAGTTAAAGCTTAATTTTGGCATTTATCAGTTCTGAAGTTATGTTTGGTTTCAACAGCTTTTTTTTCTGAGATTCATCATCTGAAATAACCCGCAGTAATTACAAGAATTTGTCAGGATAGTGCCGATCTCCTCCTGCACGTGGTTTTTCGAGAGAGGTGCGGGGCAGGAGGCGCGGAAGCGGGGGCGTGCGGGCGAGCCCTGCCCCGGGAGCGCTCCCCGGCTGCTGCCCGCGCCGTGCTGTGTCAGCAGCAAATCCACCTCGACGGCTTCCTGATCTTCAATCAGGCTTTATGGCCCCTAGTCGCTTGTTGTTCAAGCTGTGTGTCACAGCCAGTCACAACAGTTACTTCAAGCAAATTTTCACACTCTTTGGCTCAAACTGCTGGCAGCATTCCTAAAGACTCTGAGGAAATAATTCCACAAAGTGGCATAAATTAATGTGACTAATTAACATGATGTTAATTATTTGTAAATTGTATGTTTGGATACACATTACTTGAGAGGCATATGTTACATTCAATGTTTACTGAAACAAGTGACTGCTAATCGCATCTCCTGAGTGTTCCTTTCACAACAGTCAGCAAATAGAGGCTTCTCTAAAAATAAAAATTGTGTCCTAAGGGAATGCATGAACTATAGCATGCGGTGAAATGAGGAACTGGAGCAGAGAGTTACCTGCATGTCGGCCTGAGAAACGCATTGGAATGAGTTTCGTAGGTAGTAACTACTTTCATCTCGTGTGTAAGTCAGGATGTTCGTAGTTTATTAGCAGAATGTTTTTAAGTGATCCTTTTACAAGCCTGTGGAAACAATAAATGGAGCTCATGTAATTAAAAGTTGCACACAGGGACAAGACCTCAATTTAGGGTTGAATGCGGGAGAGTAACATGGTTGTTTTCTAACTTCTGAGTTTCTGATGTGATGCTGAAAGGGTCCCCCTGCATCATTAGCAGCAGATGCGTGGCACTTCAGTGGTAAGTGCAAGGGGGGCATAAGTACGACATGCTCAGTAATCTGCAACTTCCTCGCACACAAAAGCCTCCCATGATGGGTTACAAGCTGTCTACAGACAACTGCTCCAACCGCACGTGGTAACAGAATAAGGTACACACTATACTGAGCCCACACAGGTTCTTGCATGCTCTGGAGGGCATCGACAAATCACACTGGTGCTCGTCGTTGCATGCTACTGTTGGGACCAGTTTGGTTTTGAATGACAGTTCTAAAGGGGTATAACAGAGAAATGCATTAAGTACAGCAGTGTGGTACCACAGGCCACCATGTCATATAGTCCCTTTATTAAATTGGTCAATCTCCATTATTTAGGATTTTTTTTCTCATTATTGCTGCTGGAAAGTTATTTTAGAATATAAGGTGGTAATGCTTAGAGACTCTTTTGTAATTTCTAGATTACATTTCTCCGTGATTGCTTAGAGCTGTTTTTTTGTCACATCAACATTCTCTTTTAGATTAAATAGTTCTTTTACCTCTCCCATGTTTCCCCCCAATTTCATTTACATCACATCTTTCAGAGTGCAGGTCCATGGAAGCTTAATTACTTTAAATGCTGGGTTATTTTCCTGCCACAGCAGCTCCCTAAACTCACTCGCCACCTGACTGCACATGCACTAGTGGTGGTGCAAGGGAGAGGGAGGGACCATGTGGCTGGAATAGAAAGACAGAGAGAGAAATGTAGATATATAGAAAAAACGGCAGGCATATGGTAGCTGTGAATTACATCACTTTAAGCTGCTGTGGTGCAACACCTTCAGGCTTCACTTGTCTGTACTGAAAACATTAGCTCTTATTTAATCTCTTCTTATGAAATGAGCTCTGAACCCTTCCAATCAAGCCCTTCTCTTCATCTTTTCTAGTTCATGTGTTGTGAAGAGCTGTGACGCTGTGGGTTACTTTCAGTTACAGGGCATGGATGGCCACAGCCATTCAAAGTGCTCTAGCATTGCCCCTCTTGGCCTCCGATCTTCCTGAGGTCTGTGGCATTTGTGCCAGCCCCATGGGGGTGTCTCAGATACCCTACAGCGCCTCAGATGGCACCAGACACTTGGCTGTCTCAGTCAAGTCCTGCATGACTGACAGTTTTAGATGTGTAATTTCATGAGTGAGATTCGTGTTATTCCTGAGTCAGCAACCTTGATATTATTGAAATATTCTTGAATTTTAAAAAAAAGTTAAAATGCCATTTTCTACAATTTGAAACCAAACAAACACTGGCTTGAGAATTGTTGGAAGCCTTTGCTGCACAGAATAAGTCTCCATTTCTTGAATTATGCAGTTGGCAGCTTCAGAAAACTCCATCTCTAAGAGATATACTTGAGCAGCCAGATCTGAAGGGGAGGGTATGGTCAGTACAGACAGAACATTTGGTGACTGAGGTGACTGATCTAATGGCCTCTGATGTATTTTATTGTGTGAAAAGTACAGAGTTTTTGAGAAGTGGATTTTCAATCACAGTAACAACCATATCCTGGATACCAGGGAAACCTTTGCATTTTACCCTTTCTCTTCATCCTACCATACTTCCTATACTTGCTTCAGTGCATAAAGGCATTCGAGCTTCCCAGTAAAGAAAAAGGTTTTGACGACTTTTTTTTTTTTTTTTTTTTTTTAAACACAGGCAAATAACATGTTTCCCTAACATTCTTTTTTCCTTTTGGAAAGACAGAAACTGCTTTTGTTGAAAGTCAAAAAATAAAATTTCATTTGAGGCAAGCATCTAGCCTGGAAAATTTCAGCTAAATAATTACATCTTGGCAAAGACATAAGCAACAGAAACCAATGTATTATATTAAAAAATATTAAGCAAACTTAACTGGAGCTCTTGCCTATAATAAAAATGTACATAGGCATACATATGTATATACTGTGCTGTTTTCTTATATATGTAATGAATAATGCAGTTCATTATTTTTGGAACTGTATCATTTGCAGTACTCTTTCAAGCCAGCTCCTGAATTCAATGGGGCTCATTGTATATGTAAAGTTTAATAAACGCATAACTCTTTTGCGGGATCATATTCTACAATATTAATGCAGTATTCACATTATGAATTTACCTGCCTGAAAATCCAGAATATTTTAAAATATGGCTGCACACATCATGGCAATTAAATTACAAACCCTAACATTCTGCATTTTCATGCTTTCTTTATGTAAAACAGTTGTATTATATTGAAAAAAAGACAACATGCAACTCCTTTTTTTTTTTCCTAAATATAAGTGATTGTGGTTTATAGGTTTTGTTTTGTTTTGTTTTGTTTTGTTTTGTTTTTCTCCTGAAAGAGAAAGGGAAGAGAAGATCCATTTGAACACAGATTTTACATTTTGCTTGTTTAGGGAGTATTTCGACAGCTGAGTGCATGAACCCTCTACTGGCAAGGGTCGGGTGGAAGCCCCAGTTGCTGTTGTGCTGAGGTGCAGATGTTCAGCA
>NW_009648963.1:1856619-1874996 GCF_000708025.1 Charadrius vociferus | reverse complement strand
TTCAGCAGGCTGCTTTGGGGTATTTGCTGACTTAGCTCTATTTGGATAAAGAGCCTTCCACAGGCAGATACCCTAAAAGTCTGTTTTGTGACCAGGAGTCTGATCTGTTTGAACTCTCTTGACTGTTAAGTCAAAGGGAATACTCAACTTTGTGCATGGATGGGCAACTGAGACTGGGATTTGGTGCTGGAGTTATACAGAATACGATAGAAAACTTATTTTCAGCAAGTTACAACTTCCAGCCACTTTTCAAAAGAAACTTAGAAGAGCTTTATTATGCCACAGTTCATAGTGACTCAGAATTCTCTGTACAATGCATTTTCAGATAAATGGAAATAGGTGAGTACTGGGAAAAGTTTTTGTTCTATAAAAACAAAAATGCAATTTTTAAGGTTTTGCAGTCATGCTGAAATCATATTAAGGTTTTTGAAAAGAGAAGCAGGACAGTGAAGAATTACATAAAAATAATGACTAACAGCAGGTCTTTAAGCTGTGAAGTCTATTTCAGATAGAAATGTTTATATATCTCTTCCTCAATTGAAGTAGTTTTCTTAGCATTTAAGTATTTCCTACATGCTTCTGACAGTGGTCAGACAACAACAAAAAAACCCCTAGGATGACTCAAAATATTTTTACAAGAAAACAAGCTATGTTTTGAAAATTAAAAATTAAAAAATTAAAAAATAATTATGATCTCTCACTCATATATCCCATTCAGCCAGGCAATTGCTAGCTGACTCAGATAGCAATTGAATCAATTACACTGGCTAGGCCACACTTTAAAAGGTGAGAAAATGTGCTGGCAGGTCTTGTCTCATGTGGCTGTGCTCAGTCATGTGAAACAGAGCCACTACTCACAATAAAACAACACAAACCAAAGTTAGTATAGGACAGGAGGTAAATAACAGAAATTGCAGAGGAGAATCTGCAACCTGCAGGCAGAATTAATCACCAGAGCTGGTGTTGTGAGGTACCATGGAAATATGTCCAGAGAAATACCATTTCACTAAGCACATGTGCTAAGGACTGTTTCTCAGGGGATCTGCTTTCCCCAATGGCATTGTCCTTCAAGGCTGATCCCTTGCCCAGGCAGCAGGTTAGCTGCAAGGAAGGGCTTTGTTTGATGGCCGCTCCGTCTTGCAGCACTTGAGTTTTCACTAGACATTTCAGGCACAACCCAGCCACGATTAGACTGAGAAGAGGACAGGCTGAGACCTTGTGGAATCAGCCGTATGACATATATGTGGCTTTAAGGATCTGACAAAGACCCCGAAGATTTGGCAGGGAAAACTGACTTCTGTTCAACTACTTCACTATTTGTAGTTTTCTTTTTCTTGGTGACTATACTCCCTGTGCTCAACAGCCCGTATGAACTGTTGTGAAGTCCCAGTTGTGAAGACCTGTGATGTAACTAGTAGTTGCTAATCCCACAGATTTCTCTGGGAGTTAGACCAGAGCCCAAATACCAAGACAACACAGGAAATCCAGTCGTCTTTCTGAATTCCTCCAACCTCCAAGTGATATTTTGAAATATCCCTAAAGAAAATAATTTGAGAACTGCAAGCATCCTACATATATTATGAAAATTGTACAGAAGCTATTGCAATCCCAGAATGCACTGAAGACAGTTGATATCAAATGTCTCTGAATTACTTTTCAATGTTGAAATAATTTCAGACACATAACTTCTGCAGTGCTTTCTAGGGAATAATTTAGGTTTCAGAACTGTGATTTCTGTTTGGTTTTTGTTTTTTTTTTTTACTTTCCTTGATATTTTAAATTATTTTAAACTTTTATATAGTTTTTAACTTTTTATATTCCTTGGCATTTTTTAGAAATTTTCAGCCTTATAGTAACTGCAGCTGTAAATTCATCACAGTTGCATTCTAGCTGTAATATTTATAATGATGCAAATCCCTCCAAAAATTGAAGTATTGGATTTAAAAAAAACCAAACAAACAAAACCCAGGAAAGTCATCAAAACCTAACAGTAGTGACTTTCAATGTATATTTTAACGTGTTCCAAAAATTGATCTGCCTTCTGGAATCACTGCTGCCATCTGAAGTCTAAAAGGTGTTTTCTGAAATGAAAAAGGATGTTATTAGATTTTTCAAGAGTCTCCTTGGGTGTGGGCAGAAGGTTGCCTGCAGATAAAGACACTGGGAATAGACCCCGTGATAACATGAAGTAATGGGGCAAGGAGAAACTTCAGGAGGGCTGGTTGCTTTTTTTTACTTAAAGGTCAATTTTTTTCTGTGGGATGGAAGAATCTCCAAAAGAATTTGGGAAACCAAAGGATCAGGTTAGACCCTGAGGATTATCAGTACTTCTCTGGCTGGGCCAAGTGATCAACTGCTGCCTCTTATGGGTTTAAAATGCAAGTCAGCACCTTGGGTTACATATTAATTTGCTACTGTCAAGGCAAGTTATTTTAGAATGAGTTCCACCTATTGGCAAAAAATTGTGCCAATATATTAGATGTTTTTAACTTGAGCATATACTCATTCACAAAAATAACCAACTAAGGTAAGGTTAAACTGCAGGCATATAGCTTTGTTTTGTCTATGTGTCACCTTTCTTTTAGGAGTGTTTCTGTTTTATGTTCTGTTCTTGGGAATATGCATGTCCCTTGACACAAAACTAAAAAAGTTTCTCTTGCTACATCCATAAAGGACATATTCTTGTTCCTCCCGTCTCTGCCTGGTGTGTGACACACAGGACAGAATATACTCACCAGGCTCTCTGGTTTTGTGTGACAAGACACAAGTCCAGCTGTAGTTAGGACACCTATTGGCACTGTGCATGTCAAAGATGATGAGTTTCAGGTATGTAACCTTCCTAGAACAAAAAAAAAACCACCCCAGCAGCTCCACAGTGAAATTAGATTAATTCAAAAAGTCACCTGAATGTGAAGTTCAGATCATAGCTATATTCTTAAAAAATACAATGACGTTCAGTGATCCATTTGAAGAATTTTGATATAATATTGTCACAATTTGCCCAGCCATTACTTGGACATCTCTGGTGGAGAGATGTCATTTAAAAGTGCAACAGCGATGTTACTTGCTTGGTTTATAGTCCATTCTTCTCCCTAGCTTTCTGGCCTGCAATGGGATTTCTATTGTTGTCTATTGTTAAATCCCAGCATAATGGATACCACAGCTGCAGTGGACAGCTGTAATTTATACTGACTTCTGTCTTGGTGTGTGACTCAGCTATGCAGTTCGGTATTCAGCCCATGTGTTTTGAAAATGGATTTAAATAATGTAAGTGTATATATTGTTTAATTAACAATAGGCAATGTTTATTCTTTTGAACTTCACACTGTTGAAAGAGAAAGAAAACATGTCTGTTTTGTATTTAATATTGGCACTCACTATGTGCTTAATGAGGGAATATATAGGACAGCTGTTTTGGATGTATGCAGAATGTAAACCCTCGGTGGAGTGTTTAACTTTTTGAAACTACATTTAATTTTAAAGTCTCATGAAAGGTAAAATAGTCACAAAACACTGAAAGAGTCATATGATCATACTACTCTATTAGCCAGGATCCTTAGTACCTAACACCATGTTTTTGTGTTTGAAGAAGAGTTTCTTGCCATTGTTTACTAACTCACTCCTTTTTTTTCCCCCTGCACAAAAGCCCTAGAAAGTACCTTCATCATCCCTGAGCTGAAATTGAATTGATATACCAGCCTTTCACTAGAATATCCCAACACATTCAACTTGTTATGTTGGATGTTAGGTGTTGCCCATTGAATGGTGCCTGATACCTCATATAATTGAACAAGAATTGTATGCTGCTGTTGTTGGGGTTTGTACTTAATAACAGGTAACACATGCTTACATGTAACTTGCTTGAAGAGCTGAGTATTTTCCTCCAAACAACTTTTCTGTGAGAACATCCGTAAACGCATGCTATCCCTATGTCACTTCTCTATGGAACAAAAGAATAGGGAAGACGATATATTTGCACACATTGAAATGGACTCAAAAAGCATCCCAAATTTAGCTATATGCACAAAACCCCCTGAGAAGTAAGAACTGTCCCTGTGAAGTAAGAGAAGGACATCACCCAACAATTTGGCCTTTCTGTCTTGTACCTGATATGCCAGTGAAGATCCCATAATCTCATAAAGCAAATATAGTTTACTGAATGGTTTGAAAGTGAAAAGCCCAGTGCTAACTACAGTTTAAATATTTAAATAATAACCCCTCCATTGCATTAGGTACAAATCTGTTTTCTGTCAACATTCAGGCACTCCAACCTCAGATTTTAAAAAGAAATACCAGTTAATTGTGACTTAATCTCCAGGCTGTATGAGCCCCTCTAAAGTGTAATTTCCAGAAAATTACCACAGGACTAAAGTGTATCCAGCACTGAAGCACATAGCCTCTCCATGAGATTCGGTGTGATAGAAAAGTGGAAATAAAACATTCAGTCTCTCCAGGAAGAGGTACATTTGTGTACTGGTTGACCATTTTTAATATCATTTGATGTCTTGTAAATGCATAACAGTACTGAGAATTAGTAGTCTCTCTTTCTTGTGTTGCAAGAGGAGGGCAGGTGGTTTTCTAGCTCTTCCTCAGGTGAGAGCCAATTTTTGCTGTCAGCAGTGGTATTTTAAGAGACACAATAGTGTCCGTATTTCCACATTTTCGTCTGATTACAGTAGTTATTTAACAAGATTCTTTACACCTTCACAGATAATTGATAAGTCAGGAAGGATGCTAGCTATAGTCTGTTAATTAAAATTGGAAGAGTTTGGTTTTCCTTGGAAGAATTTTGGTCAACTGTCAAGTGAGTGGTCAGTAGGGACACTAGATACTTATGACAATATTCAGCTTCTAACTATCTGGGTCAAATTCTGTATTGGATTGATAAAATCAAGAGTGTAAGGCCATAGAATACAATGTAATAATAACATCCATTACCTTTGATATCTGGAAAAACATGATAGCCAAGAACATTTTGAATATATACAACTAAAACTTTTTGCGTTTAGAAAAGATTTGCTGTTATGGATCAGCAGTGTATAGTTTACTGTTCCATTTGAAGTAGTTTGATTTTTAGCTGGTTTAATTCAGAGACTATCACTGTATATAAAAATATCCGACTGGTTCTAAAACACCTTTTCACCTAACTATGATGTACATGACTAATGTAATTAATGCAATACCACAAGTAATGTCTCTCAGAAATATCTCAGGAATGGTATTATCCATTTATTTCTTTTTTGGTATTTACTCTTCACACCTGTGTGCTTTTGATTTTTCCTGTTAATGGTTTATTTAATTTTATACTCACTTGTAGAATAGCTTTCCATTGCAAGAAATACCTTGCATGCAAGATCAAATGTTGTGCTATGTATTGCACTCATTAAAGAATCAGTAAGCTGTTTTCTGTATTGTTAGTATCTTGTTCAAAGTAGGAGCTTGCAAAAGTAATAGTAAAACATCTCCAGGCTGTTTTTTCTGTTTCCCTAGATATAAAAGGAGCAGCTGGATAGAATCTGTCTGCCATATTAAATAACATCCCAGTAGGAACCACTTCTCTCAGAGAAAAGTCTAATACTGAAAGACTTGGCAAAGTGTGCACACTATAGATTCCACTTTAGCTTTTACTTTAATTCATCCTATAGGTTATGTTCAGGTATATGTTGCTACTTTTCTACATATGTTTTTTTAATGAATGTATTTTTGAGTACTTAAATTAAATCCTAATAATTGGAAGGGTCCATAAGATTTTTCAAAGGAAAGATGTAAAATTCAAGTCCTGAATTCTGAGTTTTAAACTCCTCTGGGAGGGATGAAAACCCTATAAAAATATTTTTGATGGTAGTCGCAATGTGCATGTTCACATATTATGTATGAAGGTGAAAGCAGCACATAAGAATTTTCCGAAGAGCTCTGTGCATGATGAATCTGCAAATTGGATGCAAGTTCTTTATTTTATTTACATTGTATAGCCATTTGTCACATAGCTTAGAAAAAAAGCTGTAAGTTAGAAAGGGTATATTGAATTTTACACATCTTAAAATATCTGAAGAGCATTCTGTTTAGGTGACATCTTCAACTATTAAGTACAAGGTACTCATCATCTGAGTGCCAAATATGAAATGTTAAGAAAGCTACTTGGAATGTTGGCCTGTTATATGTACTTTTTTGAAAATTTATGTGATAATACTTGTTAGATTTTTAAAGATTTTTTCCTTTGTTTTGTAATCAAGGTTTTCTGGTGATTATATTTGGAATAAGTTTGTGTAGGTGTACACAGACACACACCCTTACACATATGTATAAAATAATGAGGTAACAGTTTATACCATAGTGAGCTATTTATGCTTAAATATTAGTTACAGATTCATTATGCTGTTCAACGTCATTATGTTTGTATGTTTAAACCATGAATAATTCTTCTTCCATAGCAAACTAAGACTATATTATTAAAAGAATTAAACAGTGGAAAAATAGAAGCAGTAGTTAACCAGAAGTTCACCTTAGTGGGTTAAATTCTCCTATTTAACTCACATCCACTCCACTGTGAGGGATGTGAACAGACTTCATGCAAAACTTTTCCCGCACTATACCTGCAGATTGTTATTACAGGTTTCAGCCAATGTAAGAGTAGAATTTTGTCTAGCAGATTATATTGCAACTGTGCATCATTGCGATACCAGGGGCTGCTCCTAGAAGCTGCCCCAGGAGACCAGACACCACCAAGGGGGCGCCTTACAAATTAATAGAGGTACAGAATCTGGTCTGGCAGACGTGAGCCATGTATGTTGAGGCCAACTGAGGTGCAGCATCAGGAACTGGATCAACAGTCTCTTGTACTGTGTTGCCTTGCTCTGGCGTGGTGGTACCTGCCGTGAAGAGAAACCCACCAGTCACTGAGGAAAGGCCAGGGGGAAGACTCTTTCATGAAATCATAGAAAAGAATGGAGTGTGTTACAAAACTGATTCCTTTTTTGTTCAGGGCCTTTCTTAAGGTGATTGTACAGGATTGTACTCCCCTTTGTTTTCTTTATTTTTGTTTTGGAAAGGACTTTTAAAAAGGAGTGAGCAAACACTACCTTCCGTGAGGGAGATCACTAAAATGCATGTGCCCACAGGATGGGTTACAAAAACAACTTTGGCATTAGAGACAGTGCAAGTTCCAGTGATATTCCCTGTGCAGCAAATGAGGAATTATTCTGGCACCTACAGTTCTTGTAGTAATAGAAGCATCTCATGCAGTTATGAATTCTGTTATTTTTATTTATTCCTATTGTTACCATCCATAATGAGAAATATTGGGGCCTGTCTCCATTTACTTTCCTGTTCAGAGTACTGTAGTTCAGTGCAACAGCACTGCTCAAAAGCATACGGAGACAAAGTTTAATCCCACAGTCATGCAAGTTACTGCTCTAGAAAATTATTTATAGTCTAGTTCATCATATAGGAAAAACATGTTAGTCTCATATTCAGCTGTATCTGTGATGAATATTGTGTATTGCTATTGATGTTTAAGATTTTAAAAGAAAGTAAGAGAAGTTATTGTGGTAATCTAGGAAATGGCTAATTTTCCTCAATTTTTTTTCAGCTGCTCCTTACCAACGTACTTGGCATTGGACCTTAAAACTTTCACGTCGGATATAGAAAGTGTAGGGAGAAATAGAATCTGCCTGATAGTCTGGCTGATAGCCTCATTCAGAAAACAGTAGTTTTCATCTTAATTAATATCATCTGTTTCATTCTTCAGACCATATATTTTTTCATTTTGCTACTTTTGTTGTCTGTAATCAATTCCTTGATTTTTTTCTTCTTGGAAAAACTGTGTAGTTAGGTTATTTGTTCCCACCATTCCTCCTGTTAACTGTAACTTTGCCTTCATGCATGTTACAGTGTATCCCAGAAGGTCTTGACTAATTTCAGTAACTAAATAATCTCTAAGGTGACAGCAGCATTTCTTAGTGTTCTGTAATGATTCTGAGAAACATGATTAAATTTAGTGCAATGAAGATGTAGAAAGCCGTTCATTGTCATGAATAGATCATATTTAAACTGTAGAAACATTTTACATTACAGGTTTATATTAACAAAGTCCAGGGTGAAGGAAATAAATTCAAAACCTGCTCTTCAAGCCTGGAAGCGTGTGTCTCAGTCTTACCTTAGGAGAGAAGGAAGCTGCTGCAGAGACTAACTTTATTCATGTGATAGAGTGACATTGCACCAGAGGAAAGGGGTCATCACTCCTGAGCTTTAAACATTCTTTTAAACATCCTACACCCAGATATTTTAGCGATTTGGAGCTAAGGCTGCAGAACTGACCTTAATGTAATATTCTAGAGGGAACTGGCATAGCTAGTGGTGATAGATTTGATATATTCTTGGCAGTATTTCCAACCTTTTGGCTGGAGTAGCCTATAGAGGCCCTTTGGGAAGTGTACACTGGCCCCCTGTCCTGTTGTCTGACTACAGAAGTGGTTGTCCTGTGGTCCAGGTAAAGCAGGAATCAACTTTAGAGCAGCCACATGCCTGTCATATGTGCCTCCTGAGCCATGATGGGACTTGTAAGCAGCGTCCATCATGCCACGAAGGGCATGAGCACTCTCAGCATGTGATGGATGGGAGGCTGTGGAGCTCCAGAAAGCAGGAGAAGGCAGTGAGGCAATCCCAGCAGCCACAGCTTGCTGCTGAGCTGGGCCTGGGCAGTCTTTCGTTCAGAGCATCCTTTCAGATTAGACAGCAGACTGCCCGTATTCGCTACTTGTGGTTTCTTTCAATGTGATGTTTAAAGCTCAGGCAAGCTGCAGTGTTACATTCTGGTCAGATGTTTCTTTCAGCTGCGGATAGGTGTGTTAATTTAGTTACATGCTCTCAGAAACATCTTTGTTATCAGTTCATAGCTTTTGCCTCCTGGGTGAGTACAATCCCCCAGTAAAGACCTAAAAAGCTCCAGGAAAATCTGGGTCCAGTGGCACAGAGCATCTTCCAAAACTCTTTCCACAGCCACATGTTAACTGCTGAATTTGGGATAACAGCTACAGATCTTCCAACGACGTTGACTTACTTGCTAGCAATAGCAAGCTCAATAACCCTGCTAGAGCACAGTGCTGATCAGTCTCTAATCAAGTCTCTAACCAGCCTGGAAAACGCATTATCTGTTTGAAGAGCAGAAATCCATGTATTTGTCATTTTTCAGTTTTCTGCCTAGCACTTATAATGGCTTTTTCTTGCTATGCTCCACCTTCTATGAGATATTCTCACAGATCTGTGCTTTTCCACTTGTTTTCCTGTATTGTGAAGATGCATGAATGCCTAGTTTGTTAACAGATAGAGGAAGATAGTTACATTTAAAACACACGTTCATATAAGAATGTTTATTTCTTGCAAGACGTTGTATTCTACAGCTCTATACCAAATCTAAAAGATAAGTTACCCTCTTTCTAACAACCATTTTAGATTACTGCTGGTTAATAGCTGATGTTTTAGTGCTTTATTAATTTCTTGCATATAAGTTGTCTTTATTTCATGGGTTGCTCATGAAATAAAATTTCTTTAACAATAATTTTCTTAAGAGGTAATTTACTACCATCTCATTTTGTCTGACCATTAAATTAGTTTTAAGAAACCACAGTATTAGAACATTTGAACAAACACAACATAGTTTTATCAAAATTATTATCCCAAACTACACTGATACCTAGATGTAGGAAATGTGGTAGATCTGATATTATTTGGAGTTCTACATTTGATACAGGATCACACATGGGAAATTATCAGCCCAGTTCAACAAGGTGGATGTTAGTAGTGGCACTGCAGAACGGAATGGAGCTGAATAAAAAAGGCATGACAACAGGCTATGTTAAATGGAGAACTGTCACACTGCAAGGAAGATATCAGCAGAATTTTTCAAGGATCAATCTAGAAGACTTGACTTACTTAACATTTTAATTAATGACATTGGCACAAAATGTAGAAGTAGAGGAATGGAATTTGGTGCTGGCAAAATATTGTGAGGCATCATTAATATAAAGGATGATCAGAATATTACACAGGAAAAATGTTCTGACCTTGAGGACTCAAGTAATAGAAATGAGATGAAATTTAAGAGTACGGATTGCACTTAGGGGCTGCTAAAAAGAATTTCTGCTAGAGACTTATCAGCTGAAAATGACAGAGGAGGTAAAAGACCTGTGTGTAACAATCAGTCATAGAATATGAGTCATCGATGTGATACAGCTGTGAAGAAAGTGATGCGATCCTAGAAAGTATCAAACGAGATATTTCCTGCCGAGACAGGGAAATGTTAATGTTTTAGCACCACTGGAGAACTCACATTTGAAAAACTGGACTCCCATTTTAAAGAAAGATGAAATCCAAGAGGAGCAAGCATTAAGAAGGGCTATAGGCATGATTAGAATGATACAGAAGCTGATGTTGTGCAAGCAAAGTAAAAGGTCGTGGCTTGTTTAGTCCAGTAGTATAAGGTTGAGAAGAGACTGTATTGCTGTCCACATGCTCTTCAGGGGGGTAAATGGCAGTGTGGGAGAAAAGTGGCACTTGACACAAAACCAAATGGATATGAGTAATATAGGCTGGAAATTAGAACATTTCTAATTGTCAGATCAGTGGGGTCTGAATCAGTAGTAGCACCGGAGGAAGAAATTAACCAGTTTTAAGACAGAGCTCAGTAAGCTCATGGAAAAGATTATACAATGTGATTTGCTGAGTCCGTTGGGGACTAAATCTGCGGATTTATGAGGTCTTATGTTTTTCCTTGCTGTTAATCACCTATGTATGCATTACATGTGGTACTGCTTGCTTAGGCCATGCTAGCTTATTTATCCTCAAATTGATATTGAACATCAAGATGCAACCTTTCCTTGAGAGGTGTCCTCATGCATACCTAAAACATTGCTCAAAATTACTCAGATATTGTCATTCATACCTAAAACATTGCTCAAAAGTACTCAGATGATTTATGTATTTATTAGAGGTACCTTAGATTGTACAAAAGCTGGATTGGATTCTAAAAAAATCATGGAATTATTCTCATTTATGTGAAGGTTACATTACATAATTTTGGCACAGGAAACACAAAATGGGTGTAAATAAAACTGCTGGGCTGCTAAGAGGGCATATAACACATTTAGTCCGGTAAAACTCAGGTCTTCTTTGCTGAAACAAGTGCAAACCTTAAAAAATATGAAAAACATACTGTCTGCTCTCTCCATTCATTGTATGTTCACTTCCACAACTAATTCACTGGAACAGTGTGGTAGTAAGTTTCACTGAAGTAGGAGGGTGAACTTGGCTCAGAATATAAAAGGAACTTATTGGAGGGTACGAACCTTGCGATGTGAATTCCATCAGTAGAAATTCAAACACGCATAATTTCTAGCAGGATAATAAAAGTGAAGGTTCTTGGCGGCTAAAAATGTTGATCTTTAGATGATTGTCAGTTACAATTAACTATACAGGAAAGTTTTCCTATTAAATATATTTGTAATGGGCTAAATTATTTTCTGACTTTAGGAAATAAAAATAATTTTAAATTATATGCAAGAAAAGAAAGGGGCTCTGGTGAACAAAGCAAGTCCAGGTTATCTAATTTCAACTGTGAAGTGGTTCTTCAAGTTACTCCCTACAGAGATGGATTGAAGGAGGGGAGGGGATGTCTTAATTGAGCACTTTAAATGACAAGAGAGTTGTTATTAAAAGAAAGTAGAAGAAAATTCTTAGGGAGGAGCATCTTGGATTTGCCTGGCTCACACTACCGGAGAATACTTATCTTGCTTGAAAAATATTTTAGTATTACAATTACAGAACCCTCTGGGCTCTCTTCAGTACAAAGTATCCGCTGCTTTACCATTGCAGACATTGAAGAAGGTTGTGCATAGGGTTCTGCAAAAAACCCACAATTCTTCCAGTATAAACACCCTTTTTGCAGAAAGTTGAAACAAAAAAAAAAAGAATGCAGTACACTGACAGGTTGCTAAGCAGCAAAAAGGACATATGTCAAGAACCATCTATGTCTTTTGTATTACTACACTTCCTTTCCTCACACCTTCATCACACAAGCTGTTATGATTCTTATGTAACCATAATATGGAGAGAAAATGTCACAGAAGCTAGTTTTTTCTCCATTTCTTCTCCATTTTCTTTTTTAAAGATCTGGTGTTAAAGACAGGTCCCTGGTGGGTCTAAGCCAGTTGAGACGTTACTAGTTTCAGGTCAGTCCAGGGCTTTAGGTGTTTTTGGTGTAGCTGATTAATTCGTTAGTTGATGGGCATCATGCTGAAGTCTTATGGGCCTGAGTTACTCTCAGAAATGAAAGGAAAATCTCACCAAAAGGAAGAATATTAAACTTAGAAATAAAATTGGCCTCTCTGGACTGTGAGGGGGTCAGCAATATTCTGCTGCTTTGCTTTCGCTGGGATAGTTTAAGGCCTGGGAAATGGTGACTGCCAGAAAAAAAAAGAGGTAATTTGAAATCATTACCAAAGCAGGAGTTTTGAGATTACACCAACCACTACTTTATGTTGCTGACCACGTCTCTTATTCACTGGAGTAGGTGTAGTTTCTTCCTAGCAAGTTTTCACTGAAAAAGCATTAAGGTCTCCCTCTTGCTATCCTACAAACATTTATTTCTGTGAGTAGTTTCAGTGACATGTATTTGTAAAGTGTCTGGTATTAAAGACCTTTTGCTAATTGATTGTGTTTTTTTGCAAGGAGGTATTTTATGGTAATGACATTCCATGGTTTTAAAAGCATTTATTTACTGTGAAACTATCACAAAGCACTTTCAGGACACACTGTCTTCCAAATAACAAATGTATCCTGAAATGAGAAAGAGCTTTTCTTAATTTAAAACTTCGGTGGTGGGATTATTTTTTATTATCACAGCTATTTAATAATGTCTTCCAAGTAGTTTCATATTTTCAAGGTCAAGATTTTTTAAAAGGACTAATGGGACCCAAATTTCTTTTCACTCCTATCAGACCAACTGCGATGAAGTAATGGTGCTCTGCAAGTTGGCATTGGAACAACAAATTATACATCAGCCAGGATTCATCAGCCAGGGCACATGCCTTTTTCACTATGTGCTCTATGGCTATATGACTAATAAAATGCCTATTTTTATTGTGTGTGGTCCAGCTTCAGAATAATAATCATCCTTGAAGATTAAATTAATGAAAAATCAATTTAGCAATCAAATATTTCAGCCATAGTGGGTGTCTGAGTTAAGAAAGTATTATAAGCAGAATATAATTTGTTCAGCCATATAGGTAGTTGTTGAATTTCTTATTCAGACATCAATTACTGCAAAATGGTTAGCTGAAATTACAATTAAATAATGGTTGCAAACCACACTGGTAGAGCACAGTCACATGTGGAAACAACTGTAGTTCATAGAATCATAGAATCATAGAATGGTTTCAGTTGGAAAGGACCTTGAAGATCATTGAGTTCCAACCCCCCTGCCATAGGCAGGGACACCTCCCACTAGACCAGGTTGCCCAAGGCCACGTCCAGCCTGGCCTTGAACACCTCCAGGGATGGGGCCTCAGCAACCTCTCTGGGCAACCTGTTCCAGTGCCTTACCACCCTTAAAGTGAAAAACTTCTTCTTAATGTTTAATCTAAACCTGCCCTCTTCCAGTTTATAGCCATTCCCCCTCGTCCTATCACTACATGCCCTAGTAAAAAGTCCTTCCCCAGCTCTCCTGTAGGCAGTAACTCTCCTGTAGTTATTTTAAAAGTGCCCATCCGTGCTGTTTCCTACGTCTCTTCCTCTGGAGGTGACTGACCTCAGAGGGGCTTTTGTCACACGCTACCTTGCCAAGTCGTCTTCAGCTACCACCAAGCCCTCGTCTGGAGTAGGAGCCTTCATGAGGGCCATTGTGGTGTCTCCTCGTGCGCTTGTAACTCCCAGCAGGGTGCCAGCAAGCAGCTAAGGCTGGCCACATCTTGCATTGCTCCTGCTCTGCCCACTGCGTGGGTTTGCCTGTGGGCACAGGCCTTTGCTCACATGAAGAAGTTGTCCTTAACGCCTTTCATGGTGATACATTTGTAGTGGAATGCTTTGTGCCTATACGTAAAGACGAATAAGCTTTACCTGATTTACCCACTACTCCTGTGACTGCTCTTGAAGTGTTGCTGCTATAAGTATTTCAGTAATATTTACTGAAGTATAGAAGTATAATTTGGATAGAAGTATAGAAGTATAATTTACAATTATACTTCTATCAAACTGTGTGTAGATTAGAAACTAGGCTGTAAGAGCAGTATTTTCAGTGAAAGCATTTGCAGTAAGCTTTCTGTTTCAATTTCCCACATGTTCAGTACCTATCTTTATGACATGAGTGAAAATAATCAATTGCTTCTTGATGAAATTATTGCTCCCAGTTTACTGTATGCCATAGGACATTATAGAAGACGTGGGAGAGGCTTTGAAATTTGCTTTCAAGATTTTCAAGGGAAAATGATGATAAATTAAGGAAGACTTTGGGGCTCGTCATGAGTTTGTGATTCCATTTTAGGGCTCAACTTCTCACAGAAAAGCAGTGACATAATAATGCGGGCCAAGTCTTTCCTTTTTATTCATGGTACAAGAGCTTTTTAGTACTTAACCATCTCTCTCACAAAGCATTATATGCTCACTTACATATTCAGGGGGAAAGGTTGTTCTCTGCAAGCTTATCTGTTGCAATATTTCCAGTTATCCTGTTTTAAAGCATTCGCTAGTAGGCCCACGTATGAAATACACCATGAAAAAATGCAAAAAAAAACCCCATAAAAACTTACTTTGTGTCTTGAAAGAGGATGTGGGTTCAGATGTGCTCCAACACTGCACCACTACTGTGTCTTTTTAGTAATTTTACATGTAGGCGTTTGCTATTAGGTGTTTGCTATTGTTAAAAGTGACAGCTACATCCCCCTCTTTAGGCAAGCCTTTTAAAAATAAATGTGATTTACATATGGTTTGCATATTTTAATTCATAATTTGCATATGTTAATTGACAGTGCATTGCAGCGACAAATGGCATTGCATGTAGTCAGCCTAAATTGTAAAGAGTTACAGGGAAGTTTGTCTGCTCAAAGGCAGGGTCCCTTCTGTATCTCAGCAAAGACTGCTCTTGACTCCCCAGTGATGCTGAGGGGGGGTTCTGTATTGCACACTTCAAAAGTGTAAGTAACTAAACACAATGGTCTGTTTCCTATTTTCAAACTATATTTTGCAACTCTGGAATGGAATCTTCCCTTGCTGTCAGTGTCTTTCATGACAGTAACTGTGCCAAATCAGACAGAGATTTGCTCTTAAAGTGAGCCTACATTTCCGAAACTTTTTCAGGTAATGAGGTTCTTAACTTTACCAGCAATATCATGCATGAAGTAAACAGCTCCTGTAACTGTGCCGAGGAGTCAGGAAGTAGAAGTGTGGTGTAGAGCGAACCAGATGAACGCACCACTTTGTAGCATGGACTGGCATGCCATGGAAAACAGCAAAGCTGCAACATGAGATTCATTTCTGCAGAACGCCAGGGTGTTTTCCGAGAACAAGCAAGATCAGTGGGATACTCAAAAATATGTATTGGAGGAAATATCCAAGTTTTTGCTCAAAAAGGTGTTAGATAGGAAAGGACACAGTAGGGAATAACTCCATTGATGATATTTAGGTTGCTGAATATTGCAACAGTTGACCCATACTGGAATAATCTTATAAAGGGAGCCCGCTGGGATCCTTCTGCTCTGTAGCAACACACTGGCATCAGTTTATATATTTTCTAGGCCACTACGTTTCAAACAAGAGCAGTTTCGTATTACTGCTGTCAGTGATGCATTGAGAAAAAATAGTGAAAAAGACAAAAAGAAAATCTGTATAATTTTCCATTACAGTGACACCAGTGTGGTATCAATAATATGGATCATCCATCTTGCAGTAGTGTATTCTTGTGGTTAGCAGATATGAAAGTGGCTGATGACTCTTTCCTTCAACATGTCTAATGTTGCCGCAGTACAGTTTTTATCCGATGTTTCAGCAAGACTCCTGCTTAGTATCCCATTTAATAAAGACAACATAGTAATTCCTGGTGAATCTAGGAGAATGATTCATATATGGATAGGTAGTTGGAAGAATCCCCTATAATTGTCATCTCACTGTGTCCATTAAGAAACATCTATTGGCAGTCACCCTCTTGGGACTAGTTTGCAAACTTGGTAGGGAGGACTGCTACATATGCCTAAGATATGTCAACCCAGCATATAGCAGTCAGTATAGTGAGTATGGCACATGGGAAGGAGTTGATTATTCTGCATCAGTCAGCTAGTTATATAGAGGGTTTGTATTTCAAATATATCCCTATAGAATATACCAAAATATTCTTGATTTCTGAAATCACTGGGGTGACAAAGAAGACACCCACAACATAGATATTGTCTTCTCTTTTTTTTGTGATACTGGAGTGTAAACATAGAAGTTTCTCTGAAAAAAAGTAAGAATTTTTCTTGGTTTCTAATCACATTTGGGTTAAAATTTACTCCTTATAAAGTAAACACCACTTTTTCTTGACACTGTTAAGAATGTCATTCTTCAAGTGTAACTTGTAGCTCTGATGCAGTAAACAAAAATGTTGTTTTGTTAGTACTACCATTTGCTCTTAAATCTCACAGTTGCATGAAAACCTGTGTTCTGAAATTCAACCATTCCCATCACCTTTCTTGAGATTCTGCAGTTATGGGTGCCTTTATCACTACTCAGAACATACGGAGCACTGATAACTTAACAAACAAGTGGCAAACACATATTCTTCAATGGAAAGGCTTTGGGTGACCTTCTTGTGAGTGACTTCTATGTGAGTACCTCTTTGAAGGACATTGAATGGAGCATACGGCTTTCGACATGGGAGAGTAAAATATGAATGGGATGACATACAAGTGATGAAACTCGGAGGAAAAAAGCAGGTGGAAATAACTGAGGAGGAGCAAAAGTTCAGCTCCCCTACGCAGCATCCCCACACAGAGCAAAAGCTTCCTGTGAAATTGCCTCTTTGGGGGTGTAGCCTGCCATCTGGCTTGGAAGTGGCGGATTTTTAGGAGAAATTAAAGGTGAGAAATGTCACTCAGAGCCACTGCCTGTGACTACACTGTACACCACCTCAGGGGAATAGCTCTGGGAAATCAAACCCATGCTGTTTTTGCTGGCACAATGTGCGTATGGTTAGAAGATCCTGTTCCACCCCAGTAGGATATTGCGTGAGTGTGTAGGCATAGAGGATTAGCCTGAAGAAATTCAGAATCAGTTATCTAAATGTTTCTTGCTCCTGTAGTGGGCACATTATGTGGACACAGAGAACATACTATAAGTGAAGGTCGATATTTTCTTGTTCCAGAAGTGTAGGTCCCTGTATAGTGATACAAGTTTCGTCTGCAGTAATAGGTGAGATGGTTGTATGGGGTGGCAAAACCAAACAACCCCATGAATGTTTTCTGCAGCTATTGTGACATGCATTGTGGTATATTGTGCAGTCAGTGTGGGCACCTACTGAGTACGAAGCCGAGGGGAGAAGAGTCTTTAGTATCACATTGGTTGCTGTGAATTTTTTTCTATGTTAACTTGCGTACATTCAAATATTTAATGCATTGTTTGTAAGTTCCAAGCCATAGCTCAGACCATCAAAGCTATTTCAGTCTTTTCCAATGGCAAGCAAAATAGCCATCCCTTTTTAAGAACCACTTACTTTTGAGGTTCTTTCAAAGGCAGGAAACAACAAGAATTTCAGGCTCAAAAGCCTACGAGAGTAAGCTCCCTCATATGATTTTTAGCACTTCCTAACTCTAACCAGATGTGAAGTATGCAAGAATAACCTTTTAATTTATATTTCTAGCTGTGCTGATTCTAGGAACAGGAGGATAGGAGGGTTGTGGATAAAGTACTGTATAAAATACAAAAGTGCTGATCCAAAAATTTTAAATGTCATGTTCAGTCCAAGGTTTGTGCACTGGTCTGGGAACAGCTCTTATTTGTCTAAATTGCTTTCCTTATGCCTTACTGTGGGTGATTTTTCCTCCTTTTCTATTTTTTTTTGTAGCA
The DNA here is from genome assembly GCF_000708025.1 of Charadrius vociferus. Taxonomy (NCBI): domain Eukaryota; kingdom Metazoa; phylum Chordata; class Aves; order Charadriiformes; family Charadriidae; genus Charadrius; species Charadrius vociferus. The sequence continues at coordinate 1,856,912 of NW_009648963.1, read as the reverse complement.
AAATGACATTTTAGTTTTGAATTAATCCACAATTTTGCTGAAAAAATAATATACAGTATTCAGTTTCTATTAGTGAGTAGTTGCAGAGCAGAGCCCATGTTTTCCAAGGTTTTCAAATTGCACGCAGTGGGCTGTATTGACATGATCCAGACACATAGGAAGGAGAAACAGTGCAGTTACTTGTCCTGTATCAGAGTACAGCACTCCTCCTCTGCCCTTACCTCTTAGGTAACTAACTTCACAAAAAATGAATATCATTTTCTTCAATTCTTCTCATCATTATGCAAGCAAAA
>NW_009648963.1:1788677-1856512 GCF_000708025.1 Charadrius vociferus | reverse complement strand
TCCTGCTGTTTAAGTGGAGATCGATGAGAGACCAGGATTTGTCCTTCGATAACTTCTGAACTGTGATCAGGATTAACAGGGGGAAAAATAATTTGAAAATATTCATGTATGACTGTACTGAAGGAAGACTGACTTTAGGCAGAGATATTTTTCTATGGTTATGGTGAAAAAATAACTTTGTAGGAGTGTTACTTTCTGTTACTCTTCTGTGTAATGGATGCCCACAACATAACAATTTTGGACTGGTATTTTATGCATTTTATTCCGCCACCTTTTTTAGTTGTCTTATAACAAAAGTCGGAATTGGTTCCTACAAAGCTTACTCTTATATGGTGTTAGGCTTTGAAAACAAACAAGTCGTCTAACTATTCACTGCTGTAATTGGCACAAAAATTTGTTTCCAGATTCTGAGTTGAGTTTGCAATGCTGCTGGTAAAAAAAATATTCTCAGTTGTGAAATATGTACAAATTATTTGAAATCCAGGGGGATATTTTAAATGTGTATGTATACAGCACCTTATTTGCATGCTTACATTGCTAGGAGCGGTATCTTATTTTTTTTAGTCCAGAGTCATGTTTGACCATAACAAATGTGAAAGATACCAAATTAAATTGTTTTTCCCACATTAGGTGATTTCTGTACATTTTTCAAATATGGCAGATTTTGAAAAGATATATCTAATTTGTTAAAGATGTATTTTGAATTAGATGGTCATATGCATTTTAAGATATCAGAACATCGAGTTATTGATCTGGATCATTCTTCCTGATATCAACAGGGACTCTTACTGGCAGCATTGCTCTGTAACCCTATCATCACTGCTGAAAGAAAAATGTTATTTCTAAACCTTTAGAGAAGAATATCCGACCTTGAATTTCTTCAGTTCTGTAAGAAAATGTGTTTCAAGAGAGATTTTTTTTTTTTAAAGTTTCCAGTCTGGGATCATGAAGTTTGTATACATTTTTCTGTAATTAAATTAAGAATTGTTAGGTTGGTACTTGGAGCAGGGGGTTCCCTGCTATCTCATTTCACGTGGATGTTAATAGCTGCTAGTAGCCACGATTTCCACATGCAACTGAATGCAACCATCACCTTTGTAGCTTTCTACCTGTTCATGTTTGGAAGCAGGTGTGATGGACCATGGAAAGGATCATGTCACACTTGTCTTTCTTTTCCCCCACTTTTTCCTTAGGTTTTTAGTTTCACTGTTGTCAGGAACAGGTGTTGGTCTGGGTGGGCATTTGGGATGATTCTGTGTGGTGGTTGTTATGTTTCATGTTCAGGGCATCTCTGAAGTTGTCCTCACAGTGGCAGTTCAGCATTATCACGGGAACTGCATCTTACCTGCAGTGGTTCCAGAAATTACAGTGAGTCATTGTAGCAAAAATATATCAAGAAGATGATATAATGACTCTCTGTGGAATGTGGAAAAAATGTATCATACAGCTAAAAGGACAGAAAACATTTCTGTCCTTTTCAACTATTTCAACTTCAGCACAGATTTGTTACAGCACTTACTACTGATGTTACCTTTTTAAAGTTAAGAGCATTCTGCATTACTTGCTGCATAAAATTTTATTAAAAACTACGTATAACGTGTGTTCTGACTGAAGCTTATAAACCTGTTACGTTGCTTGCCCTTTTCTGAAAGTGGTTCTTTATTATTTGACGTTATTTTGTCAGACATTTGATTTGTATAGCTGAACACAGGGCACTTGCCTTCGTTTTAAGAGTAATAAACAAGGTGCACTGTTAAAACCAACAAAACATCTTTAAATGGTAGAATATTTTCCTAATTATTTTGTCTAGTGTGTTGAATACCTTTTTACTTTCTCTGCAGTTAGCTTCCATGAGCTTGAAAGAGAAAGAGAAAGAGAGTGGGAAACCAAGCTTTGCTGCAGAAAAAAAGAAATCAAAGCCAACCACCAACAGCTTTTTGAAAAAGAGTGTTCTGGTTGTTATAAAACATGTATATAACCGACAACTGATATTATCCACTGGTGAGATATTGTTCATACGTCTACAGCATAAAATTACCAGAAAAATCATGCTGGTTATCAATCCACATGTGCTGAATGCAATTTGAGGATTTTGAGAATGCCATGTGTATCTTTTATCATATCGCTGTAACCCCTCACCTCCCACCAGTTCTCCAGACACACTCCCCACTATGTTATGTCCCCTTTGATGCACGTATCAACACATTTCACCTCTGATATTTTTCACCTGAATGTGGACCGTGCTGTGATGCTTGACTGACAGTGCTTGAGCACGAAGTCCTCTGTTCAGGGAAGGGACTATCTTTCTCCTTCACATCGCCTACCTGTGGGCTTCAGTCTTGCCATGAAAAAAAGTCTTCTAGCGTTGAGGTCAGCTATGCCTATATGGCAAATGCCTGTGGGAGCCCATTCTGCCCACACATGGAGCTGACCAAATGTTTTGTGGCCATTTTCATCTGGCTTGGAGCCCGAACAAATATATCCTGCCTCTTCACAGGGTTTGCTTGCTCAGACGTGATGCCATGCTGTGCAAACAGGTAGCGTTGGGGTTACTTAGAGTGTTAGCAGAGCAAGTTGGTGTCTGCCTACAGTAAGTTTTATAGACACACTCATGGCTGTGTTTACACTGTGCTAACCACAGCAAAGGAGTAGCTTTAACTAAGTTAAACTAGCTGTCAGAAGTATTGTTAGTAGCTTTCTCTCAGCAGAAGGGAGCTTGTGGAGAGCTGGAAAAAGCATCCAAGAGAGGTAAATTCTGCCTGAGATGAGCCCTGTGAGGTCCCAGCAGCCTGTGCTTGTCCTCAGGCTTCTCATCAGGAATGGTGTCCTCAAGCTTCTCATCAGGCTTCTCATCAGGGTTCTGATTAGGCATCATGGTGGTGGTGTGAGGTGCTCTTCTGGCAGATACAAACTGGACTGAAACCAAAAATAGGATTTGTCAGAGTGGCAGCTAATGAAAGGTATATGTTGCTGCTGATTTTGCCTGGATGTATATCAGGAGCTTAAGAAGCGAAAAAGCTATCCAGTACACAGGGTACTCTGTCTCAGTAACTCACAGCTTCTCTTTTAATGTTTCAAAGGGTGAAAGGGACCTATGCATTATTCAGATCAGTACTTTGTCAGTTGTTTATTCTTCTCTCATATAGGCTGTAAACGTTTAATAGTATTTCTAGAATACGCGTGAGATCTTTTTTTTTTTTTTTTCCTGCCTCAGCTTCCCATCTCAACATGGTTCAGAGGAGAGAGTGGAGATCAGAAACTGGTAGAATTATGTTTGTAGACATCTGTCTTCAGAACAACTTTGTGCTAGCAAATATAGCACAACAGATCTTCCGAAACACTTTCATAACAGTAGCTTGAATATTTATATAATCTGGGCAGAGGAAGATCCCCAGCATAATGGCCAAATTCTTTGCAGGTGGTAATTGGTGTGCTTAATTTTCGTGGAACTATTTGAATTCAGATCAACAAGAGATTAATTGAGTCGATTGCTGTGAAATGTGTGGGTTGGTCAGTTAACCCACCACCAGCGCGAACATGTTACAGAAAGGTACACACATGTTTTCTGCAGCTTTGATTTTGAGCTCTCTGTCTAGGTTCTGCCCCAGACCAGCTTGGGTACCTGCATAAAAGAATTGTGGCAGTATGTGAGGGTCTGGCAAATATCGCTTTATCTTAATGTCATTTTGCTGGTGCTTTTGCATAATTTTTTGTTTCATGCCATGTTTAGTATTCTGTTAGGTCAGATGAAGTCAGGGGTCGGGGTGTGCTTGATTTAATACAAGTGGATGGTTTGCCTGGTTTTTGTCTGTTTCTTTTGGTGTCCTGTCATTTGAATTTTATGTTTTTGCCTTTATTTCTTGAGACGACTTTTCTGGGTATCATTTTCTGTGCTGTGTTGGTCCTTTATGCTGGTACAGATTGCATTTGTTCATCTAAAATGCCTGTCCTGCACAATTTCCATCATTTTTACGGTCTTACATTTTGTCATTTTCTGCTTGAGTTTGGTTGTGGTTTGTTATGTTTTGACAGTGGTTTGTCATACAGCTGTGAATAACCTCTCTGGCTTGCCTTTAAAACTTTCTTCTTTGCAGTTGTTGAACAAAGTTAACTGAAATACTATTTCTTCAAACAGAATGATTAGCACAGACAGAAGTGTGAGTGGCTGTATACTGCAGCCAGGCAAGCCATTTGTTCTGGCTTTATTCTCATTCAGAGTGCAGATTTTTTATGCCAATATAAATATTCTATTCGCTAAAATATTTGTCTATAGATCTTTGCTGAGGAGTGATGGTTTTGATTTATAAGATGTGGAAGTTTTACAGTTAAAACTGGAGCTTCCTCATCTAAGGTATGTCTGTGGAAAAAGAATATGGGTAACCCTCTCAAACCCTTCTCCCCTCCAGCCTAAAAAATCAGCTTAGACCATAGGCTTCTTCAGAAATGTGCCTGCCATGAGAAATCCTGAATTTTTCAATGTGGAGTAAGAATCTGGCCTGCTCTGTACTACTAGAAACCTAATTCGGTTGTTTAAGCAACAAACTGTATGGGCTCTGAGTTTTCATTTTATGATTGGTTAGCATACTCCCCGAGTTCTTAGAGTGTTGTCACTGGATACAGAGTGAAAGCTTAAAGCTTGAAGCTGGTACAGAGCCATGCAGGGCCAGTGCTCTGCTACTTGTGCTTCAATTTGAGGTGCTGGATATGAGACCTGCAGGAAAGGAGCTGAGAGTTCAGGTTGACTGTGATCCAGCAATGTGCCGTTGCAGCGAAGAAGCCAACAGCCTCCTGGGCTGCATTAGGGAGAGTTTGAGGGAGGTGATCCTTCCCTCAGTGCTGGTGAGACACATCTGGAGTAAGATATTCAGTTTGGGCTCACCATTTAGAAGAAGACATGGTTGTACTGGGGCAAGTCCAGAGAAGAGCCATGAATATGATTAAGGGCTTGGAGGATCTGCAATATGGGGAGAGGCTTAGAGCGCTGAGACTGTGCAGCCTGGAGAAGGGGCGTCTTATCAATGTGTACAAATATATGATGGGGACAGAGTAAAGAAGACAGAGCCAGACTCTTCTCAGCATTGCCCAGTGAAATGCAAGAGGCACTAGGCACAAAATGAAAGACAGAAAATTCTATTTAAACATACGAAAAAGTGTTTTCCTTGAAGGATGGCCAAACACTGGCACAGGTTACCCAGAGAGGTCATGAAGGTTCCATCCTTGGAGATATTGAAAACCTGACTGGACACAGTCCTAGGTAACCCACTGCAGGTGACCCTCCTCTGAGTGGGGGGTTGTACCAGACAATGCCCAGAGGTGCCCTCCAAGCCCATCTGCCATCCTGTGACAGGAGTCTTGGATTCTGCCACTTCGTCTCCACATTCTGTGGTCCACACTGTCTTAGCCCGAGGCTGAAATACTCTAGATCTGAAAACTCTATATTTTAAGGTGACCAATTCTTTAAAGACTGGTAGAGTGTTGCAGGTATAATAAGGAAAGGGTTGGGAGGAAATTTTATTGTAATATGTAGGCTCTCTGAGCCTTATTGAAAACCTATGCTGATGCAGTTTAGCTTTGTACTGAGACACACAGAGCTTTTTATAGTTGTTTTCTGACTGTTTTTACCAAAATGAATTATAGTAAAATATTGCCTCTCTTCACAGAGATGATGGATTTAAAACTGAGTTGCAGATTATGTGTCTATAAGAATAATGGTCATAAGGTGTGGGGAGTTAAGCTGAGGTCTCATTGTCATGAAGTTTCTGTTACTTGTTCTTGACTCAAGTGTGTTTTAGAGGATTGAAGTGCTAGTTACAGACTTTTGAAAAAAGGAAATACACTGTCAACTGAATCAAAATTATAGAGGCAAATCCTCACCAGGGTAAATTGTTGTTAGAAAATACTTATTGAAGAATAGGCAGAGTCAAATCTAACACAACGATTGATTTACACAGGATAGAGGGAACTGGAGAGGGAAACCTAGACATTTACAATTTTGTAAGCTTTAGTATTTTGGGTTATAACTTTTAGCTGCAGGCAATATTACTGACATAAAATAAATAAGATATTGCAGATAGCATGAATGTGTCATGGCTCAAAACAAAAACACCCCAAAACCTTGGGTTCTGGATGTGGAAAGGATTCAAGTCACTCATCACACTGCTGAGTCCATGTTACTCACCCCACTGTGCAGTTTTGTTACAAAACTGAGAAAAAAAGGCAAAATGGTTAGAAACCTTAGATTTCCTCAATTTCTATGAAGTGCTAAGTAGATTGTTAAAGATAAAAACAAAACTGAAAGGGAATGGGAAGAATGTATATCCAGCTAATTTTACTCCTTAAAAAGCTGTGCTTTATTAGCAATATGGAGGTAGTACTTCCACTGTCTTCCAAACTTCATGGAGTTTAAAATGTGTAATGTCTGTAGATTATACAGATGTTTTCTGAATGTTTAAATACAATGCAGTATATTACCAGTATACTATTATTTATAGTATACTAGTATACTCTAATATATTATTATTAATACCATTTTAATATTTTAAAAATCATACATTTAATTTTACTTACTATTTAATTTGTATAAATAACTAGAAATTTCCTACAAGTGGAAATTAATCATACATTATAATTTTTATCCTATAAGTAGTCTAAATGATGGGAGCTCAATCTTCCCCACTAGATAGGGAGAAAAAGAGGACAGGCCTGTGTGTGCCAGATTCTGCCTTGGATACACGTGGGTGGTTTAATCAACATGGCCCACACGTCTCTGAGACAGCATATTAGACTGTCTTTTCACTGCCTTTCATGCCATGCTATCACATCTAACAGTAGCTTTTCCTGGGAATTGACAGATCCACGCTGTTTGGGTTTGAATCTGCTCCCCAGATAAGGTCTTATAAAGGTGGAGGGGCGTTCCCACGAGCAGCCTGCCTTGCAGCTCTTCCAGAGAGCAGGTCACAGTACTGAAAACTGGAGCTTTACTGTTGTCCACCTTCATGGAGGGATCCCTCCCTCTACATCCCAGCCAGATGGACTGTGTCTGGGAGGGAACACACCTGATATGCTATTTCACTGGAACAAATTTGGGCAAATAGAACTACAGGCAGACAAACAGCCATGACATCACTATGTAACTCCATGAAGTTTTTGCTTTGTGTGTTCCGATTCATTTATTTAAGTTATAAAAATATATGTAAATGAACATACCAAGCTCTGGCCCACATAGATGTCAATTAACTATGTCCATATCAATTAACAATTAACAGAAAGCTGAGGCTTTCTTCTGCAATGCTCAGGAAACCTCATTGCAGTCAATAGGAAGTCTTCTCCTTGGTTCCCTAGCCCTTACATCTGGCTGGGGGAGGGTTGGTTGTGGCATCTCCATTTAGTTACTGAGATCCAACTGTGACAATCTCTCAAGCAAGAGACTTCCATGGTCTGAGTAGAGCTTTACAGGACAGCTCAACATTTTGTGTTGGGAGCCAAAAAAACCCACAGCCCCAACCAGTGGAGTTTCTCGAGCCCATCTATAGGATGTTGATGAGATAATCAGCTGCAGGCTGCACCAGAGCTTCCAGACAGAGCTCCTTTAAGCTATAGCCACAGGGTGGTGTTTTGTTGGTTTTTTTTTTTTCATTCTGTTGCTGATTCTGTGGAACTTTTAAAGGCTTTTTATATTTTATATTTTTATATTCATGTCTGGTTTATTACTTATTTTATATCCTAGCTTTAATTGAAGACATAGGACTTGACAGGATTCAGAGCTGCAAAAACCAGCCTGGAAGCAATAAACCCAGTATTTTTATTTCACTGATTAACACTTCCATTGTTTCACTTCTATACCAACTTGGCAGTTATCTTAGATGGTGTATATGTACATGCTAAATCTGACTCTCTGCCCCTGAGAGCTTCTACTGTAAAGGCAACACATGAGCAGCTCAGTGAGCAAGGAGAGGTTTGCTATCAAGCCCTGCTCCTGCAAAGAGGCCGTGAACCTTCATTCTGTAGAGAGGGCATTGAGATTTTGACAGCCTAGCTTTGGGACACAAAGGGGGGAAGTGTTCTTCTATTCCTAGCCCACAAATAATACCAGTTTCCTGTGAAATAGAAAAACATGTTTACTTTCTATTTTATTCAAATCTTCCTTGGGAAAAAACCCCGCTAACAGTACCATCACCACCACATGGTGTGTGGTGGTACCACAATTACATTTCAAATTATTTTTTTAACTGGCTTTCTGCCCATAGCTAGTCTGAAGCTCGCAAAACCCCTGAACTTCACAAATTATGCCCATTCCCACCTACAGATCATTGGATTTTTGGCTCAATTTGGGATGGAAAAATAATTTTAGACTTAAACATATTCATGAGAGAATAAGGTATTTTACACTCAGGAAAACATATTTAAAAGGGGAAATAAATGAAAGGACAGCATGAAAATAACGATTGCTGGGATCAGGATGACAGAGGGGCAGCCTAATCATTCTCGTTACATGCCAAGGCCAAAAAGCAGGAGCGTGACCTAATTGCCTCCCTCCCAGAGAGGCAGGCCTTGGGCCATTTAATATGTCGGATGGTTTCATTCTTTTCTTTAGAATTCCCCAGGAATGCTATTTAAGAAATTATATATAATATAACTGCTACTGACCGATAAAGCTTCTTGCCTATGTTCATAGATTGAATTAATTCATTTCTGGACTGCTTATATTTGTGGGAGCGTCACAAGTCTACGTGTCTTACTTCAATTCTAAAATTGTTTTTAGGTCTCTGATTCACTGGAAAGGTAAACAAAATCACATGTAGCCAAGCTTTTACACCACTGAATAGGCTAAAGGTACAATAGCATTATAGTTTGTGCAAAATAGTCACTTCAGATAAGCCTTTCTTATAGACATTTTCATATAAATAACTATTACCTGTTGCTAAATCCAGCTGATCTTTGTCAGTTTGCTTTGCTCTCTGGGGATTTGCTGGCACAAATGAACCAAGTGTTAAGGGGCAGTGCCCGCTTCTCATTGGAAATAGTACATCCTCAGGTACTCAGCTAGGGATGAGGGATGCTGCCCAGGACAAAGTGATGATTTAAAGCAGCATTCCAGTGATCTGGAATTAAAGCCTGAATGCTGAGGGGCAAGTGAATTTTCCTTCTAGTATACTCAGTATCTTACAATGCAGGGTGTCACATTTCACACTATAAAAATGTCTTTTCTGGGTAATGTGACTCTAAGAGCCTGTTAGTATTTGTATAGATGCAGGTACGAACCTACATCTGCTTTCCTAAGCCTGAGTATTGGACTCAGAGCCTCAGCATCTGCAGTCATGGCTATTCCAATGTATTCTTGCAGGCAGATGATATAGCATCTCTTACTAATGTTCTTTGGTAAGTCCCATTAAAAGGCCTTCTTTCTACCTATTTATGATTTTGCCAAACTTGACCCAATAAAGCTGAAATTGTTTTTGCTTTTAGTTCGTTCTTTTTTATTTAAGCCAAAAAGGATTTCTTCTTTCCCCTAAAATGGAAAAATGTTTTGTTCGTGTTACAAAAGTCTTGGAACTCTGTTATTTTTAAATGCCCAGGAATCTGTATGCTCTAGAGTAGGGTTGCTCACCTTGTGGCAGGGGCTTCCCCTTTGTCCTCTTTGTGGAAATCTGACAGAATTTAGCAAATTTGTAAATCTTTGGTGGGGAAAAGTGCCCATTCTCAAGTACTCAGTGCAGGCTTTACTAGAGTTTGACAGGCAAAATTTCCAAGGACTCCCATGTCCCAGGAACATAGTAAGGCTCCTCATAGGAGTCCAATGGGGCTATCCACATGCCAACTGCAAAGAGTAACTAGATGTGTTGCAGCTCAGTGCTATGTGAACTTGTGGGCATTTCCACTGCAAAGCCTGTGGGGAAGGCTCAGCCAGTGCTGCATGCGAGAGCAGGAGGCTTTTCCTTCTGCGCGCCTGGTGAATGCACCCAGGATCCAGGTGGCCCTGCAAAGGAAGCAACATCACCTGAATGTAGAGGAAAGAAAAGCGGAGGAAAGAAAAGAGAAGGGAATAAATCAGGGCAAGATGACATTGATGGAGATGGGAGAGAAATAGTAACTGGGAGGTGAAAGGAGAAGAAGAAGGATGATTAAGTGAGGGTGAATTGATTAAGTAAGGGAGAGTTGGAAGTCAGTGAGAAAAACATGGGGAATGGGGAGATGTTTGGCTGGGTGGGGAACACAGAGGGAAGACGTCCTCTTGCCTCGTCCCTGGCTGGATGAGAAGCTGAAGGAAGGAAGGAGACATGGAGTTTGTTTGGAGAAAGCATCTGCTGTTAGGAGGAGGCAGAGTGGGGGAAAGGACAGAGAAAGAATCTTGGGGAAAAAAAACCCATAGGAGTTTAGGAGGGCTTAGACTGCTGAGGCAAGGAGCCCGGGACAAGGAGCTGGGGCAGCCTGGCTGGGTAGGAAGGTCACCAAGAAAGTGGGCATGAAGCTGGTGTTTCGGGGAGAGTGGATGAGAACAAGGAGGCTGAGACTAGAATGCCCGGCCTGCTTAAGTAAGGAGAATGAAGAAATTGGGTGGGTTTGGGAAGGGTTAGTGAGCCTCCCTGAGCATGAGGAAAAGGGGCAACACGTGAGGAGAGGGAGAGAAGAGAAGACAGGGAGATACTGGAAGGTGAACAGTGAGCTTGGAAGATAACCAATGCAAAATCACCAATCATAAGGAGAGAAAATGGAGGGTTGGACCACGGGGGTAGAACAGAATAAAGAGCAACAGTTGGATAGGAGACATGACTGGAAGGAGATCCGGTTGCAGGGAACTCCACAAGGATGTAGGCAGAAAGCCTTGCAGGAGCTGGGCAATGATTCCCCTGAGAAGCTGGAAAGAAAATCTGCTCGGCAGCCCAAGCCTGGAGCAGAGGTGCTCTCAGGGCCTGACACCAGGAAAGGAAATTACAAGAGCCTCCCCATACTCAAACTGCTACTGCAAATACTCAGTCTCGGGACTCATGGGGCAAAGATCTGTGCACTGGCTCTAAGGGTGTCCGTACGATGCTCCTTTAGGGAAGTGTGGTGTGGGAGGGAGGAGCACTAAAAAACCACACACAGAGATGCATTCTTAAAAGTGTATTCTGTGAACTAAAAGCCAAGCTCTAAACCATGAAGGAATTCCAATGGCAGTAGCATATAAGGCTTCGTTCAGCCCTGTTGGGGTGATAAGATACTACACCATGTACTGTTTAGACTATACTTGCCATTATTACCTGTGGCTGCCTCCAGGAAATTGCAAACCCAAGACCAGCTTGCTCTGTGCTCTGTAAGGTGTGAGTTCACATTTCTGGTGCAAAGATGGCTAAACTACATCCTGAAGTGGCCACAGGTATCGAGTTGTTCCACAATCCTGCCTTCACATAACTTGGAGTCCTCCTAGGAAGTAGCCTTTAGCTGTCTCTGGCAGAAGATCCATGGTGTTGCCAAAATCCTGTTGAGATGTACAGTGACAGACACAACTGGAGTGTTGTCATGGTTTAGGACAAATCAGCTACTGGGGACCTGGGGGACCCCACATGGGACCGACAGATGCTCTCCTCTACCCCTCTTCAAAGAGAGAGGCAGAGGAGGGAAAAAGAGACTTATGAGTTTAGAAGGAACTAAACTACTTTAATGGAATATTAATAATAAAATAAAAGGAAATAATGAAATATATACAAAACCATATCAAGCTCCTGAGATGACAATCACGACGCTGGGTGGCACTGGGGCAGTCCCAGGCTGACTCAGTGACGGACGGGAACTGGATTCCCGATCTGCATTCAGGATCAGGATCACAGGCAGACGAACAGAGTCCTCCTCAGACGTCGGCCATTGAAGGAAGAGAGCTGACCCTTTGATCCTCAGACTTTATACTGAGCATGAGGCAGATGGGATGGAACACCCCGTTGTTCAGTTTTGGGTCACCTGTCCTGTCCGCTCCTCCTTGCAGGTGGGACCCCACTATGCTCTTCCGCTTCCAACCCTCCAATGGGGCAAATAACAAAGTTGGTTGGCCTTGGGTGTTATGGCAATAAGTATAAGCAAGAGCCTCTCTGCATACCATGCCTGGGCATCAGCTATAAACACTGGTCTTATCATTGAGAGAGTGAACATTGTCTGCACAATATGCTGTTAATTTCAGTAGTCAGAAGAGGCCCAGCTAAGAATCGAAGTTACTGAACAAAATTGGTTCTGTTTTACCTCAAACCAGGACAAGTGTGTACATCCACACCTGAGCGTGTCCATGTATGGCAAGAAGGGAAGGAAAAACACGTTGGTCACATTCATATTCCTATGCCCAGGAAAGGATTGCATGTATGCATGCAGCAGAGCTGAGGGTGCGCACACGTATGTGCTTGAAGTCTTATATACACAACTACAGTTTGGAGGAGAAAAAATCAAGGAAAAGTCCTTTGTGCTTAAAATGCACAAAGTTTGTGATGAGCCCTAGACTTCATAGGAGCTGTTCCACAGCCTTTTGTTGTTCTTGGAAATACCATCTCCTGCACAAATAAGCTTTGTTACCCCTGTGGAGAGTTTCATGTTTATCCTAGAAATGAAATGAGCTTTTTAAGCCATTGAGTGCTTCAGGAAGAGAACCAAAGCCTTGAAACCTCTTCAGTCTTCTGTGCCAAGGCAACATGGTGACCCAAGGACAGGTCTGCTTATTAATACGCGTTTCCATGAATGTTTCTTCTGGAGGTGAATATTAGCTTTAGTAGTTTATGCTGGACATTTGCATTAGCTGTTTTCAGTTTTACTGACAGACAGGGTCAGCATGCACATCTGTCATTGAAAATCAGCTACCATGGGGTATATCCTTGTGGGTACCTCTATTCCTCTTCATCCTTTCGATCCCCCACTTTGTTGTTCACAGTAGCATATCCCTGTGGCAAACATAGATAATGCTCACTAGGAAAAGTAATAAGAATAATATATTTAATGTATTTCTAGCCTTCCTTAATGTGTTGTAGCCGTGAATACAAGGCAAAAAGCAACACCATATGACCATGCTACTTTGGGAACCGTCTATAAACTGCAGTTAAAATAGTTTCAAGATATTTATGCAGTGCATAAGTCACATGAACAGAGGTTTATCACAATCAGTAGGAATGCTGGATTTTCATATCACACATTCACTGCTTAGGATGATTAGCAGGAAATTTAATTTGCACTAATTAGCCTTAGGGGAGCAAGAAATTAACTTGATGGATAAATTTCACGTTTTACTATATACCATACCAACATGGAAAAATTTGAGTTAAAGCCTGAGTTGAGTCCTATGCTAATACACTGGACTTCAGTTTTTCTAAATTAAATTAAAAGACTGTAGAAAATTAATATATGCATGGTGAGTGGGTGGAGTTTTTTAGGAGCTAGAGTTGTAGAATAGTCATTCAACGTATTCATTGAATTGTCAGCCACTTCCAGAGATTGTGGCATATTTTTGTACATTAAATTACATTAATAATACAGCAAAAGCTTTAACAAGTTCTAATTTTCTACATTTGTATATTTTCATTATATAACATGCATTATGACTGCACATGCAATATTCCACATTGTAATGCACAGAGCAGAAACAGTTTTCACAGTAGCTCTGTGAAAACACGATACTTCTTAATTTACAACACCCACTTGCAAATACATTTTTAGGGTCAGGAGCCTTTGTTCATATGCTGGCAAAATTCCTATGAAAATAAATTTTTTAGAAATTACTTTCAAAAGTATTCAGTAAATGAGGGAAGCATGAGTCACCTTATAGTCCAAATAGACAAATAAGAATTAGGAACTAATAAGCTCTAATCTTGCCTGTTGATGGGGACTTTTCTATCTCAATACTTCCAAAACACAGTTTAAATCTTTTGGTTTTTCCCTCTGTAAAATGGAGGCAATTTTTATGTATCCACCACTCAGAATTACGGTGGATTGATTAATGCATGCAAAGCAATGAGTCATTCGGTATGGAAGTATCAGTCTATTATAAACTGAAGTGTTCTGTCATACCAGGCTTGTGGTTACATCCAAATTTATCTGTAAAAAAGGAGATGGAAAACATCAGTTGCATATGAGATAATTGCCTTTGATGTCAGTGCTTCTGCTAGCTTGTGCATCTGAAATACACCCAGAAGCTCACTATTACTATTATGTATTTGGAATTAGACCTTGTAGAACTTACCTGAAACTGCTATTGAAGTGAGAGTTGTGACTTCAGTGACAGTTTTGGCCAAGTAAATATTTCAGAGTTGGGTACCTTGAGTCCATAGTTTGAGGTTTAAATGGTGTGTATAAGCTAGTTCAGATGTCGGATCAGACTGTCTAGGCTATCGCATACATACTTCTGTTCTAAAGAGATCTCAGATAGACCTGTAGGTAATCATATATTGTGTAACATGTATCGTATTGCGCTCTCAGGTTCTTCTTCAATCCCCAGGACTCTGATTTCTCAGCAGTAGCCCTCCTATTCAATCAAGAATACGAGCGTGGGGGTGTGTGTGTGGGTGTGTGTATGTGTGGGTGGGTATATATAAATATACATGTGCCCACACACAGACAAACTTATATGTGTACGCAACCCCCCTATATAAATGTGCTTTGCCTTTTTGGGTGTACGAGTATATTTCTGTAAATGCTCACCACTTGTATTTATACATTTATGAGTAATATCCAACTTTCAGTCATAATTGACACCATGTGACTTTCTGTATAATAATTGCTTTGGGACAAAAGACCTTGCAGATGGTTTCAAGAGTGACTCTAACTCACCATCAATGTGAAATGATTAAATAAGATGAGCCCACTCCCTCTGACTGGAGTAAGCCGTTTTCATTGATTTCAATGGGAGCAGGCGCAACTTCATTTCTGCAGCAGACAGAGAACAAGTATTATATTCTTTAAATGAAAGTTTGATTTCATTGCGCTTAAAATTATTCATGCTCTGTTAGCAAATAGTCTGAGATTTTATAACCTAGAGCATTTGCTGAATTCTGCTTTGTATTTTCCTCACAGCAATTGGAAGGACCCTCATTCCTCGTTATTTTAGCACTGTCTTTGAAGGAGGTGTAACAGACCTGTATTACATTCTCAAGCACTCAAAAGAGTCATACCACAACTCATCCATCACAGTGGACTGTGATCAATGCACCATGGTCACTCAGCATGGAAAACCCATGTTTACCAAGGTAACAGGGAAGACTCAATAAAGCATGTTGTTGGTTTGTTTTTTTTGTTGATTTTTTCTTTCTTTCTTTCTTTCTTTTTCAGTGTGTATAAGGGTGAAAAATACTGGCTGTTGCATTTTTCTGGTAGACTGAGATTATTTCTAATACTGAAAACCCTTGAAGCCATTTAATTACTATTTTCTATATTCATTACGTGACTGGAAAATTCTTTGGGCATCCCCTGCAATTCTCCCAGAAAGATTGCAAGAGAAGCACATAATGCCAGGTTGCCAGAACCATCAGCTGTACGTGAATTAAATTCAACCTGCCCATCTCCTTTTCTCTGGGCTTGAATTTAAAGCAACAATGAGATTTCACATTGCTGGGACCTACCATTTGAGATGGTATGCTATACATTTGATACTTACCCAGTCCAAGGACTATAAATCTCTATGAAAATAGTGATTTAATACAGTAGGATGCCAGTCCAAAGGGCAAGAAAGAGTCAATTGATTTAAACATGCTCTGGATCAGGCAGTTCGTGAATTTTCAATATTTGTAATTGATAGTGAATTATCTTCATGCATTGGCCACGTCTAGTCCTGTAATTAAACTGAGTGCCATGTATTTATAAAAAAAAAAAAGTACAAAAAAGGTGGAAAATACAAATTAAAGCAAAATTTTTCTTATATTAAAAAAAACAGTAAATTGATTTTCAAAATGGAAATGTACCCTTTCAGGTAAATTAACAGGAAACTATGATTTTCCATCTTGTACATGTTCATCTGTATGAATTTTAACCTTTGCATGGAGAAAAGCACAAAAGGAGAAGGAGCAGCACAAGGAGATTTCCCATCCATGTTGCCCTTGGCCTGCAGGACTGTGGAGGTTTTAGAGTCAAAAAAAAGGCACCGGCTGTTGACAGCATCATGACCAGGGCCCACGTGGCTTATGCTGTGTTAGCACGTATGTGAGTCCCATCCCTTCGTAGTGTCTTCCCTGACATCTTCGTGGCTCTTGGAGTGGGGCTCAAAGAAGAGGGAGAGGAAGCGGCTGGTGTGCGGAGCACTGATGAGTTGGGAGGTGTGCATTTAATGGTGTCGTTGTTCCAGCTCTCCCACTCCAGCTCCCTGTGACTTACACAGACACAAACAGAGAGAGAGAGATGCAAAGAAACCAGATATTCCTAGGTGGCACCTCTTTTCCATGAGGATTTATGTGTGCTGGCCATGTGCAGAGGACACAACGAGGGTATACAGTAGCTGCTTCTTCGCGTTAACTCCATAAAACAATTTCTGCCATTTCCCTTTGTGTTAGCTTTAATGCAATAGCAAGTAAAAGGGTGGGGGTTTTTTAATCAGTAAACAAAACACACTTTTCTTGGTTAAATTAGTTTCTTTTACTTATCATGACAGCACATTACAGTGTTGTTAGTTTGGAAAGGAGACCAGAATCCAGAAAGTCGAAGACAGACTAGCAGCAGGGACCTGGCTGGTGGCACACCTCGTGTGAGCGGGGCCACAGTCGCCTCCCGTGGCACCATCCAGCTGTGCGCAGTGAGACCTTCCGTGGGCACTGCAGCCCTGGCAACGCACCGCCTGCTTCAGCCCTGACATTTCTGTTGCAGATTCCAGTATAAACCTCTGTATCCTGGTAGAAAAGTTCTGGGTGGGGATGCGATTTGGATTCTAGAAGAAAAATTAGGGGGTTTTAATGGCTGTATGTTTAAAATATGGCTGTGTTAGTAAGAGCAAATTTGAAATAAAACACAGTAGTTGGTGGAATACGGGAGAAAAGAATATATTACACTCTCAGAAATAAGTTAGAGTAGAATGTTGTCTCAGCTGTGCTTGTGTAACTTCTAGAAGAGATACTGAGGGTACAGATCTTGTACCCAAAGGTAAACTGCGAACTCTCACAGCATTGGTGGTGGAACAAAGCAGACTTCCCATAATAAGCAGCACTCCAATGGACTGCATAGCTCCTCAGATTCAGAACATGTCTCAGTTTGACCCAGTGAAACTACCACAAAGGAGTTTTTTGATACAAAAGTACAAACTATATTTGTTAATAGCTGTTTCAATTTCACAAGTTGCAAGCTACAAATTCACTAACTTCTAATATAATGGGCTGACACAGTTCTCATCACGTATTGAATCAGGAATCCACAGCTGCGTTTTATTCATTTCGACATTTTCCTAGTTAGAACAACTGACTGTATACTGCAGTATTGGACGAAGACATGAAATGGCATTTCAAATATTTTTTCAAACAATATGGCTAGAACATGCCTAATAGCAACAATAAGAGTAATCCAACTCGTCTTGAGAGGGCAAGAGGTCCTTGTAAAGTGTCACACACTTTAGAATTGTTTTATCAAGGTATAAATAAATACTACAAAGAAGTCAATACGGTTCAATGGGAGGAATTAAATGTGGTAAAAGAAGAGACTGAAGCCCTAACTACCATGTTTGTTTACCTGGTAAATGCTTCATTTTTTCTCCAGGTAAAAGAAAGCTTTAGGAGTCGTCCTAAGTCTCTATTTTCACTGTGTTTACCGACACTCCAACTTTATGTGTAGGCAAACTGTTTTTCTGCAGTTAGCGATGTTTATTTACATTTCCGGATAGATTGGCAGAGGCGAGCTTTGCCTTCACCGCTAGAGCAGTGAGCACCCCATGTTCGAACCATTCTCTTCCTGTGCCCAACAGTGGGGCCATCAGCTGGATTATATAGGTGAAGCCCTTGAAACTCAGTGATTTTAATCCTTACTAACAATCATCTCAGGCATTTCCCAGAATTGTATAAGCATTAGGTTCCTTTTCAAGCACGGAGTCAGGTGTGAGAAATGGTCATTAATAGGAGGGAAGAGTTTTTAAAGATGCCCGGTGTTAGGAGAGCGAGACACTGAGCAATAAGACCAAAGTTGGTTTTCATAGGTGCGAGCAGTTGAAATTCCTACAATTAATAAGTGCAATGAAGGGGTTAAAAAGCTATTGGTTAGTTTGAGAAATGTTCTTTTTTAGTTTTTTCCTGGCCTAGTCTAGAGCAATCACGTGATATACTGAATGCCTGCCAGCCTCTTTCTTGTTGATCCTCCGGAGACCATCTGTGCTGGGGGCATTGATTAGAGTGTGTCTGCTGGGATTACATCTTTTCTGTTGCCATGCCAACTAATCAGCTGATTTTGGTTACCACAGAAACAAAATGTCAGAGCTCACAGTACGGTAACATGAATTCAGCACAACAGAAAATGTTTTCTTAATTGGAGACCCTTTTGATTTTTTGGATTCTATGTAAAAGGCAGCTTTAAAAAAAATTTTAAAAGAGGCCCATTTAAAATAAGAACTGCGACAATTTTATTGATTAAAAGCAATGTGTAAAATTCTGCTCTACATAAGGAAATTAAATTCCTTTATAAGATGTATACATTTTTACCACTGTGATATGAGGTATGTGTTTCAGTTTTTCTATTAAAATTTGTTAATGCCAATGCAGAACATAAATCTGTTAAGAGCTGTGAGGTTTTGAGCTTAACAGAAGAAACATTTGAGAAGCCACAGGTATTATTATAAAAAAAATATTTAAAACCTGAAATATTTTCATGTTAAGTGGTCAGTAACCGGGATTTTTGGCTTCAACACAGTAACATTAGTATGAAATATTTCTCTGCTTGTATGAATCCTTATGTGTGCACATGTGTACCTCTGTGTAATTGCTTATCATAATGCAACTGATAAGAAAATCAAAATCAGGGTCAAATTACAAAAGAAGTCACATTAAAAATTTGAAGGCATCACTAAGGTATGTAGATGGGAACCTGTTGCAAGGTTCTCCTTCATAGGTCTACAATGATTTTTCTATATAGTATGCCTGTTAAAATTACCTACATGTTTTTGCAGAAACAAGCAGGAGGAAAAGCTGTGATGACATTAAGTGAACTGTTAACCAGAAAAGCCACACGTTGCCTGAGTGGGAACTAGCCAAGTCCGAGTTGGGGCTTGTAAAAAGGCTCAACAGACTTAACTGAATCTAGGATGGCTAGTTGTTCAATCAAATATTAGTTGTATTAAAATTAAAATAACAGGAACTTTTTCTATTGAAAGCTGTTACACCCTGTTTCCACAATATCTCTGTACCCTGCAATTGCAAATTTACTTTGAATAGGAATTGTAAGTCTAAACATCCAATTTAAAGAAAAAAATCCACAAAAGAGGAAGTTAATTTTCAGATCATGCATCATTTACAGTAGTCCAGTCAGGTTATCATGCTGGGCATGTATTTTGCACCTTAAAGACCACCACTGCCACAGCGCTTTTTCCACATAAAGTTGTGGACAGTTGTTTAGAAGTCCCCAGTAATTTATTTTGCCTTTCATTTCCAGGTAGTACCCACTTGCTGCATTTATTCTGGCCATATTGTCTCTCCTTTGTCAGACAAGATCCCTCACAAAGTTGCGTGAGCCAATTTCTGTGGAAGTAGCGCCGTTGTCTACGACTGCAACCTCTTCTCCGCTCCCTTGGCTCTCAAACCTGCCGTGGCTCATGGAGCCTGATGGCAGACACCCCATCTGGCTTTCCTTGGAAGGGTGGGGTTAATAAAAGTAGTTAAGAAATGAAAAATAAAAATGGGATAAAATGCCTGGAAAAGCCAAGAACACTTGAAAAGACAAGCAGGGGAAAAAAAAAGGGAAAAAAAAATCAGGTTTGGCCCCAGACATTCAGGGCTCTGTGTACTCCAACTGGACACGGAGGGAAGGTTTATATGCCAAGCTATTGTAAGGAAAGGGCAACATAAAACAGGTTGGGAATGACTGGTTCAGCAACTTGACATGAAGTGTGTGCAGTTGCACCACAGCCACCTCCACTGTGAGGTTCAGTCATTAATTAGCAGTAGCGAACTGCAAGGGAAAGTTTTTTTTATGCAATAAATAAGATTTAGCGCACACAATATTCTATGTTTGCAAAATGCTGTAAAATCTATAGTATTATAAGTTACCGTCTCTGTGGTAAGGCTTATGAAGTCATTTTCCCACATTTCTTTTTTCTCCCCAAGAGAAAGAAAAACAATTAATCTAGCGCAGATGAGCAATAGAATACTGCTCTGATATTTTTGAATGTTGTTTAATCGATGATACAATACCATTGAAAACAAAATTTCTGGGAATTTATTTCATGCATTTTATGTATTCTAGGTATGCACAGAAGGACGTCTTATCTTGGAGTTTACTTTTGATGATCTTATGAGAATAAAAACATGGCACTTTACTATTAGACAGTACAGAGAATTAGTCCCACGCAGCATTCTAGCCATGCATGTAAGTAATCCTTTTTTCACTTGACCTAATGCAAAGAGATGAGATTAGGTTTATGAAGAACTCCAGCAAATTTCACACCCAAGGCAATTAACTATAAATATTTTGTTTTGCCTGCAACTACATCCATTTACAAGTTCTTTCATCTCTCCCTTGTTTCTCAGTGCTCTATTGTTGCCACTGTTGCTATGTTTTCATTTTGTTTTAGCACATAGTTTTCCTTTTAGTCCCGTTTGGTGGTCTGTAGGATTTGGGCCCATAATCTGTTCTTATTGATATGAACTATACTAAATTCAGTGGATTTTCATCATTGTAGGTACGAATGATATTTTGGCTTTAAATTAAGCAAACTATTACCCTTGTATGAGACAGAAAATAAGTAATTGCCAAATATTTGCTTAGAAACTTTGGAATTTTAATCCAATTTTTTTTTTTCACATTTCAAGACATTTTTTTTGGATTGGATGAAAATACACACAATGGAATATTAAATTATTAAATATTCTACAGGTTGAAGTAAAACTATTAGAAAGTCAATTTTTGAGGAAAAACAAAGGACAGAGTCTTGTTGCCACTTTCAGTTCTGCAGTGTAGAATCATTCAGATTAGTAGTGCTCCACATACAAAATTAATTGCAGGACTGTGGTTTTGTAAAGGGTAAGAACAGAGCCCTAGATATGTGCCCATATTCTGACATCAAGTTACTTAGATATCCATAGATAAAGAGATATTCTTAGTGAGGAATTTTAAATAACTTAAGCAGCCTGGCCTTTTTGTAAAATGCTATTACAGGCCTGAAGAAAATACTTTTGAAAATCTGCCCCACCATTTCTGCCTTAGGGTTATTTTAGAAGGCTGATCTTCTGAACTCTTCGACAGTATCCCATTAAGGGACAATGAGGATGGCCATGAGCAACAATATGTATTTAGAGGGTTGCAATTCAAAGAGAGTAGACCAGGTTAGGCAGCAACCAGCAGGTATTAATTTTAGTAATGAGATTGATCTCATTTTAAAGAGGAGGCTGGTCTCACAGGTAAAGCTTCTGGCTAGGGTCAGAGAAGGACTGTGTTTGCATTTTTCCTGTTTAATTCTGGGAAAATAACTTAGATCAGAAGGGTTCTCCAGCCTGTGCTTAATGCCACTTAGGTGATCAGCTCTGCTGAAGGTGCCTTGATGAGTTCTCTCTGCTTCAGTTTCTGATCCACAAAAAGAAAGCAATACCTTCTTTATTCGTGCCTTTATGTGCTTAGTCTCCTGGGACTCCCAGCCAACAAATGGAAGGCTCAAAGTGTACTCTGATCCCTCAGAAAGCTCTTTGGTGGGGCCCTGCTCGCTTGCCCCCCCTGTGCATGACCAGACCTCCTAGGTCTATCTCTTGAATGGGTAGGGACAGAAAGAAGGTATGGGAAAACAGTCTTTATTCTGTTCCAATTTCATAAGGTTTTGCGTTTTCCTGTGCAGACAGAACTCTGTGGCTTATGACATAAATTTAGCATCAATGTGTATTTTTTCCATAGGAATGGCATCTCTCTTCAGAGAACCCTCCCTGCAATCCACCAAGCACATAGAGAAAAACAAATAGACAAAAAGCAAAGTGAAAATTCTTTTTTCCTCTGTTGTTTAGGCACAAGACCCTCAGGTGCTGGAGCAGCTGTCCAAAAACATCACTCGAATGGGTCTGACAAACTTCACCCTCAACTACCTCAGGGTAAGCATACTATAGCTGGTGATTATTGTGAGCATTTTTTTAAAGTTACTGTTAGCTTTGAGTCAAGGTAATGAGAGCAGAGCCTGTGTTGGTCAGGTAAGAAATGGACCTTACTCTTAATGAGGATGAAGGAGAAACACAGACACTAATAAAGATGTAGCTGGTAACAACATGCAGTTAAAAAGGATAAGAATTTTATCATGGAGTCGAAGCAATGTGTGAGCAGCCAATACTTGTAAAGGTCTTTCTTCTCAGTTTTGAATAATGGCTTCATTTTTTGTTAGCAAGAAGTTCCTCACCATTTTTCCTCTCTGCTTCACTGTTCCTGAGAAAATGGCAGCTCATTCTTATTAAGAGCTGCCTGCCTTCTCCAGATTTGCGACCTCCCCACCTCTCCCAGGCAGAGGCAGGGCTGAGGGAAAGCTCAGCTCCAGCCCCGTTTGCAGCAGCCCCTCAGAGCAGTCCTCACTTCACTTGCCTCTGGGAGCCTGAGTTCCCTCCTCAGCCCTGCGCTGAATGTTTTTTATGATTAAATAATGCATTTGTTCCCATTGCTTTTTGACCCTTAAAGTGCATTCAAAGTTTGAAAGTTTATTTTTATTTTTGAAAGCATTCCCTGGTGTGGGCTTACAATGCATACGCTGAAATACAGGTTTGTAGAGTTCATCTTTCAAGGTTAAAATTCAGATATTTCTTATTTCTAGACATGCCATTAGTAGATAAAATGAGGCAAATTACTCAATGATACACCAAGCTAACTTGACCAAGAATATCTGATTTTATTCCTTTTAATTGTGTGAGTAATTATTCAAGATGCTTTTTTAAGATAACAAGAACACTAGCAAAATGCAGTTATTTTCAGTCTAATGTAGAGCTGTACCTGATAGTCTATATTTTAGTTGCGTTTCATTCAGGTCTATGATCTTTGTAATGCCTTCCCTCTGGATGGAGTCCTACCCCCAGAATGTTTTGAACTCTAAGGAGGCCAGTGTGCAGACTGAGCCACTATCCCTACAGCTTACAGGCAGCCTGTGGTTGTCCTAACTCTCCCAACATGATAAGATGTTCCTGATTGTTGCTTTTGTGGTGTTAGCATAAAAGTTACTGTTCAAATTATAGTCTGAGTTATGCAGGGCAGGTCTGCTGTAGCGTAACTGAAAGAAGAATATGGCATAAAACCTCAGATGAATAATACATTGCATGAGAATTTTTCCATGTGTAAGTACAAGAATAATATGTGTATGTTGTGGGTAGTGTATTCTCTCAGTTAGTTTAGTCTCTGGTTTGATACAGAGAGCGACCATTGCGCTTTGGCAACACCTCTGTAGCCACACTGTTGTTGCCTCGTGGTGAAGCATCCTAGAGCACATTCTTCAGGAATCCCCATTGGGCATTCCTCCTAAGTCATGCCAAGTTTTGCCTTACACCCTCGTGGCAAACTGGGCAGGAAACAGCTGACTTAGGAAGACTATTTCCATATTTTCTTCCTGAATTTTCCTGTGACACAAGGCATTGCACTTCTTTTGAGGTCATAATCCACTTAACACGACTGGAGGCACTGGCAGGCTTTTGGGCTGTCCCACACCAGCCGCAGTACTCAGTACCTGTCCTCTGTGAGGCTCAGAGCGCCATGCTGAATTTGCAGCACTGTCTCTATCACCGACCCCTTCCGGGTCCTTTGTGGCATATTCTGTAATTGCTGAATGTGCAAATGCTGACAATGCAAATGAGAAAGGCAGGGTCCCTGTTAGGACGCAGCTGGCATCAGGCACCCATGCTGCTCCCCCGGTCAGCATCAAAAAAGAGAAAGAAAGGAAGGGGGGAAGGGAGAAAAAAAATCCTCAGAAAAAGAAAACTGGGATCAAGATAAGCACTAGGGAGATGAGCAGTGAAGTGGAAGGGGATGAAAAGATGAAGTCTTACTTTTTTTCTTCTTCCAGACTAGTTTTGTTAGCTTAACAGACAACATTAGGTCTCTGGGTGCAAAGCTTCCTCTGGCTCCTGCTGAGGTGATTCCAAAAGGAAATTTATTTTTTTTTCCCAAGCCAATCCTTGCGTCTCTCTTTCTTGTGGTGAGCAATTGATCATTCTGCTCTTTTTTCAGAGGTTCAGCTCATCATGGGAGCTCATATTAGATGATATATTTCCATTTTGATTTACTTCTTTCCCAATTACTTTCTTCTGTTAATTTTAACATGAAAATCTTTTCTGATCTTGGGATTGTAAAATCATGCACTGAAGAAATAAGGAATGTGGTAAATGCACTTAGGTTTAAGGTGTTTTGTTTTGTGGTTTGGTTTTTGTTTTTTTTTAAGTCAGCATTTTATGATATTTTATTCAGTCTTCCCAGTGTTTAGTAATTAGCGCTGTTACATGGTTTCAAATAAGTATTTGAAACTAAGCATAAAAATGATTTTCATTTTTTTTCTGCTGCACACAGCAAAGGCTTGTGATACTCATAAGTGAAAACTTCACTGATGGGCAGAATTAATCATTTTTATTCTCCAACGTGCACATAGCAGCAAGCTGTGCTGCAGTCTCTTTAAAGGCAGAATTTAAACCTGGATTTCAGATGGTTGTGATATAAAGGTACAGCCTGGATTTTTTATACTCTAGACATCACGGAATGCTAAATCATTGCTAGTTGGGATAATTGCAGTTGCTGGCATGTAAACCTCCATTCCAGTGTGTCACATGCCTGTAGAGCCACAACTTTGGATGCGTGCCCTGGTTTGTCTTCATTCACTCTGAGTAAAGCTGTCCAGCATAGAAGAACATTGATTCTGTAAATTATATTTAATACAAATTTAAAATATATCTTCTTGGAACCTGGAAATGAAATGTTTTGTCCTGTGTCATTTGCCAAATGCTCTTTCTCCCTGTTTTCTCTGGCTCTGTATAAAACCATAGGCTTCCTTTCTTTCTCGTTACTAGTTTGTTTTGTTCCAGCATAATTGATTACCTCATCAATGGGGTCAGCATACTTTGCTGTAGCTGCTGACTAGGAGTTGAATAGGCTGTCTCAGAAATAATGAGGAAAACCTTGTAGGTTTTAAATTAATATCAAGCTTTTTAAAATGTAATTTCTCATCAAGTCATCAAGTAGTAGATATTACAAACTATCAGATAATAAGGCCAAGACCTGTATCCTAGTCTCAGTCGGTATAAGTCCAGGAACAAACAGGAATCCTGTACAGAGTTTGAAGATGGAGATAACACTTAGAAGAACAGTTTCCACCAAGCTACAATAATTTAGTCCCCACACATTACCTTCTTATTTTATTCCTATGTAATTTTCTAGCTGCTCAGCTATTTTATTTAGATCTTCAATGCGTAATGGATTTGAATGTACTCTAAAAACAGTAGCTTTATACCAGAAGCACTATTCATGATTTGGAGCTCAAATGTTTCTTGCTGCCTTCTATAAAATGATTTATTCTCTCAAAATTTCTGACATTATAAAAAAGCCAGCCCCTACTTTCAGTTAGGCAGGACTACCTAGCCTAAGTCTTGAAATACAGTTGTGTCTTGCCCAGCAGGTTTTCAAAATTTGTCTCTGCTTTCTTGCACTGGTTGGGTTGGAGTGATTTCTTAGTGCTCTTCCCCAGGTTCAGCTATTGCATCCTCCCTACGCTGTGGGTCTGCTCTGGTAGCCAGTTTATTGGTGTTCATGGAGCCAAATCTGTATCTGCCCTTGCAAAGTGAGAGCGTGGCAGAGCCTTCCTGCTCTGCGTCAGGAGAGGTATCCAGGCAGGGGAAGGCACACTCCCATTTCCCCTTACATCCTGTATGGCTATATTAGCCAAGGCTTACCTGAGCTACATATTATCCAATTTATTTGTTTTCTCTATAAACCAATAATAAAGTGTTACTATTGCAATACAGAGGACAATATTTTCTGAATCCCCACTTTCACTAATTTAGTTACTCACTAGACACTCTTAGATTTCTTCTGCTAGGAGGATAATATGAATTATTTAATGGGACACAATTTTCTAAAGGCAATACTTACATTGCAATCAAAAGCCATTTGTATATATAACCATTGTGTATGCAAAATTTTCTTTTGCACATGTAAAATAGACACGCATGCATCATCTTCCTTTAATGTGCAGGGAAATTTGCTTTTCTAAATACAGTTTCATGCATGGAAAGGATATGAACATTTGGGAGCTATTTTGCTCCTAATGTGTAACAGTTTGTGGCAGTTACCTGGTCAATATTTTACTGCTCTTTGTGTATCTTCAGTGAAGAAGGAGAAAAATTACATACAAGCGTGTTAAGGATGCAAAGTCAGCTGCTCGGGGAAAAAAGAGATGCTGTATTTATAGTCACCCATGCAACATGAATTTGTTTGCCTTTCTGAGTTACATTATATCATCATCTTCTAACTACGTCATCATGCATCATGTTTCCCACAGACTTCCTGACGCACACAGTGCAGGGGGTGATGAGCACTCACTCAGTAGCAAGTGCTCCAGTCCTGCTCATTTCCTTGTAGGCTTTTCTGCAGTGTCACTCTGGTACCTCAACTGCAAAAGTTAAGGGCTGCGTAGCACCTACCCTTTGAAGAGGCATTGTCATTCCCACTGTGCATGTGTGGCACTGAGGCACACGGATGAGCACCGGAGCACTCAGAGGGGTCAGCTAAGGGGAGGTGGCCATTCTGAGAAAGCAACTGTCTGATTTTGCAGAGCACTTGGAATTTCATCTCATCCCATATACTAATAACAAAACTATTGCCGTTGGATGCAGTCCGTTGTCTCAGGCTAGCTATATAGTTGAAAAGGGTGAAAACGCTTTTTCCATTACTTAGTACCACAGTAGACTTTGGGAGCAGGGGCAGTTTGTTAAAGCAGCATTGGGTTACTCTAAGCTCATACTTCCTTGTTCTGCAGTTCCCTGCTTCATGCCTCTGTCACCTTTCCTTGTCTTCAGCAGGTACAAATGCAGTTCTACACACAGTAACTGCATTTACTTTGTGCTGTGCACTGAATGGGGTGTGTTAGGGAAACAGAGTATGAGATCGTGTAGCGAGATGCTGTATCCTAACGGGTATCACAGAATCACAGAATTTTCAGAGTTGGAAGGGACCTCTAGAGATCATCTAGTCCAACTCCCCTGCTAAAGCAGGATTGCCCAGAGCACGTTACTCAGGACTGCATCCAGGCGGGTCTTAAAAATTTCCAGAGAAGGAGACTCCACAACCTCCCTGGGCAGCCTGTGCCAGTGCTCTGTCACCCTAACTGTAAAGAAATTTCTCCTTGTATTTGAATGGAACTTCCAATGTTCCAACTTGTACCCATTGCCCCTTGTCCTGTCACTGGGAACCACTGAAAAGAGTCTGGCTCCATCCTCCTTCAACTCACCCTTTAGATACTTGTATGCCTTATATGTAGACCTTATATATATAAGGTCTCCCCTCAGCCTTCTCTTCTCCAGGCTAAAGAGACCCAGCTCTCTCAGCCTTTCCTCATAAGGGAGATGCTCCAATCCCTCAATCATCTTGGTTGCCCTTCGCTGGACTCTCTCCAGTAGTTCCCTGTCCCTCTTGAACTGGGGAGCCCAAAACTGGACACAGTATTCCAGTTGTGGCCTTACCAGTGCTGAGTAGAGGGGGAGAATGACCTCCCTCAACCTACTGGACACACTCTTCCCTGTGCAGCCCAGGATTCCATTGGCCTTTTTGGCAGCAAGGGCACACTGCTGGCTCAGTGAATAGAAGTATGAATAGAAGAAGTTCATAAGACTAATGGGTACGAAGAAGAAGGGTTCACAGGCACTCAAAGGAGGGGGTTTGGATCATTTAATCATTCTGGAGCTTTTCCTGTGAAAGCTGTCAAAATTTTAAAGAATCCTCAGAACTGGAGATGCTGAAAGCAGACACAACATTTTATAGACTTCATTCTTATAAATGACGGAATTTTTCAACCTACACCAATTCAGCTTGGGGCAGCTCTTCCTAGGAAAATGCAGTCAAATTCAGAGGGTTCTCACAGAAGGATTCAGATGACTATAGCTGGCTATCCGCAATCTATCTGTGCCAACTATAATTAGCTGATTCTGCCAAGGTTTTCTGGTAATGTAATTTCTTCGCATTTATTTTAGTAATCATCAGAGTGGTTTCTGTTCCTCTCTTTTATGCATCTAACGCTTTATAGACAGTGTTATATGTTACTTTCAGAATAATAAATGAGAAGAAATGTGTTCTTTACAGCAGCTCATACAGTCAAATGTTAGCTTTTCCCTTTTTTAATAAGGACACAGCATAACAGAATAGTTATATCAAGAGTTATTCCATCATAAGCTGGAATGATCAGGGAAAACGATACCACAAAATTTTTAAAAAAGAAGTGATCAGGATGGAGTGGGTGGGACAAGGGAGCAGAGATTGGGACAGTTGCAGAAGATGGGATGGGCAGAGCATGAAGCACCAATTTAGAAATGTTCTGAAGAGAAGATGGAATCTGAAGCAATCTCTGCATAGGACATGTTTTTGAAAAGATAACATTCATGTGGTTAACAATAATAGTGGTGTGCTTTTCATCCATTTTATTAGCATTTTATTAAAACAAATGAAGCATTATATAGATGGGAAAACTGTGGCACATAAGAAGCAAAAAAAAAGATGGTGCAAACCCAATAGCATTTTAAAAAAATCATTGACAATTTTAAACCAGACTTTGGAGAGTACAATGAGCTGCTGCGGTAGTGACCACTTCTGCTTCTTATGGCTAAGAAACAGATTTTAGTGTCTGTGGATAGCAGGAATTTCAGAAGTCAGTGAAAAATGGGGAATGGGAACAGAGTACAAGTAATTAGAGAACAAATTAGGATTTTAGCAGAAATGGCAAATTTTACCAGTATCCTGAAGATGGTAATGGCCAGTCTTCACACAAAGGGCACTACCAGGCTCATGAGTATCAGTTAAGGAGAAAGATATATTGTGTATGAACACAAGCCAGCTACCGTGCCCACTGGACATACAGACCATATGACCTTTGAAATAAAATTAAAGTCTGGACTAATGACAATGGAAGGATGATAATCAGCGATATGAGTCCTTGAAGCATCCATGAGTAAGAAATCAGAATGAAGTTAGGTTGAAGCAGTTTAAAAATAAAAAAGTCAGAAGGGGAAAAGGGAGAAAAAGAGAGACAAGACAAAGCACTAGCCATATAAAAACAAGCTACAAGATCTGAACTAATAATGTTATTTCAGAAAAGAAAAAAGACGAAGAAAAAAAGTCCAAGAACACAGCCACAGGCTCTCTTTTTAGAAGACCAAATTAAAGCTTGGAGTAGTACGCAGTGCAGTCATAAATAATAATAACTATTAATTAAGTTTAGGAATGAGAGCTGTAGAGGTACCATTTGTATGAAGACCTGAAAACACCAAAACCAGCTTCTTGTTCAAAGCAATGAAAACAGCAAAAATTTTAATTAGTTGTTTAATATTAAATATCCATGGGTGTTTGGTACAAATTGTTATGCAGGGAGGGGTGGGTGCTCAGGAGAGGTCAAGAAATAGGCTTTAATACAAAGCTGGTGGTTCAAATCTTTGTTCTTGGAAGCAGTTATTTTAGAACCTGAAGTATTCATTGTGGAAAGCTTATGGCAGCCCTGTGGTAAGCTCTTGATTTGGAAAGTGAATCCTATACCCCTTTCACCCCGTGGTTTTAATCTTCAGAAAGATTATTTCATGAGTCTGTTTATTAGGATATCACAAGAAACTAGATCATATAGTCTTTTTAAATAATTTTCTATATGTAGTTAAATTCAATGGTTAGCCTGCTTGTCCCTTCCCCTTCCTCTGCTACTCTTTCTATAGGTAAAATAGCATTACTGCTGACCGATTGTGGCAGGAGAGGTCTTCTTTGATGCATCTCAAGATCAGTTCTGGCTTTTCCATATCTACATATATTGGAGGTTTGCTTCAGGCTCCTGAGTTTGGTCCTATTTCTAGGATGTTCCTGAAAAAACTCATCTTTCTTGTGTGACACCCTGATCCTTGTCTGTATGGAGAATGCCTCCCCACTTTGTCATTCAGTCTGTCCGTATACTGCCACTTTTTTCTGCTGTAATCTTGCCATTTGATATGCACAACAGAAACCCTATGTCCTGGTTTCAGCTAGGATAGAGTTAATTTTCTTCCTAGTAGCTGCTGTGTTTTGGATCTAGTATGAGAACAATGTCGATAATGCATATTGTTTTAGTTGTTGCTAAATAATGCTTAGATTAAGTCAAGGACTTTTTCAGCTTCCTATAGAAGCTGAGAGGCAGCGTAGACAGGACAAGCTGGCCAAAGGAATATTTCATACCACAGACATCATGCTCTATACCAGCTGAAACCAGGACACCCTAAGAAACAAAACGTGACTCTAAACAGTAAAATAGAGTGAGCATTTCCAAAGAGAATAGTAGTCCTGGGTTTCTGTGGGTTTTAGAGACTGGCACACACAAAGCTAAATTTGTCTTCCAGTCACCTCCCTTGTACTGGTGCAAGCACTGTCAGAGCTGGGTCAGGAGACTGATCTGATGAAAAAACTAACCTAGTCCTTTACACCCAAATGATGACCACTCCCCGAGTGCTACTTGTGCTGGGCAGGGAAGAGAGCAGCAGCATGTATCCATATCAGCTGGCATCTGTCTTGAAGATGGACCTCATCTCCAAATTTGCCAGCACTGAAAGGAGATGACAAGAGAGGGCTGGGGAATCCTACAGATCCTAAGCTGTAAATTTCCCTTTCTTACTTCTGGATTTGAGAACAGTATAGCAGTTGTGTCAGACCTATTATGGCTTCACACTGCTAAACATTTATTCACTTCAGTAGAGTGACTAGTGATTTTCAACAGTACAATTTAGAGCAGACTCTTGCTCATACTAGATTACCATAATTTACAAAACTTGAATTGAAAACAAAATAAGCAGAAAAAGAAAGGGTTGATTTTTTGCACTGGTTCTGAGTGAAAAACAAAAATCTATCTATATATATGCACATATGGATATAAATGGAACACAAATTTTTGTAGGTTTCCTATGAGCCATACTGATTAGCCAATTAATTACAAATACTGGTAATTTGTACTAACCTATCGGAAAACTTTGTTAAACCTTTTCACTGCTGTTTGTGCACATTTATGAATATCAGTGTCTATCTGGTGGTCATTAATGTGCAAATCCATGCATTGTTTTTGATTTGTAAGCATACCTTCTGATAAAGGAAATATCAAGAGGTGTATCAAATTAATAAACAGAAGCCCATGATTTTGTGTTTACCTTACCTAAGGTAGACCCGTAGGATGTAACATGGAGAATCTACTGGCAGTGCCGATGAGCAAAGGTGCTGAACCAGACCTGCATTGATGCATACATGAGGCTTGTGAGCAGAGTGGATGTGGAAGACACTATCAAAATGTTAACAGAGGTTTCCGTCTGAATTGTGTCATTTCTGGTACTCTGTTCTGCACAGCTAGACAATTGTGCTATATTGACTATTCCTCCCTACCCCAAATCAGTTCCTTAAACCTGTGCCTTGTTACCTTTTCCAGTCGGTGTTGCTACCTCAACGTTACTTCATAATAAGGCAGTTTATTAATCAAAGATCCAGTTCAACATCCATTAGTGTCAATGGGTATATCTCCTTTGATCCAAATGTCATCTCATAGTTTTTCATTTATTCAGAGGTCTTTTGTACCCATAAAATCCAATTTATTGAAATTAATTTCTCCATTCCCTTGGGTAATTTTAGCCATGAAAATGCCATGCTTCATGAACAACAACAACAACTGGTTATTTTTATTGCTTGGGTTTTTTTGGTGGTGGTTTTTTTTTAGTTTTGTGACAAAAGAAAATTAACTTGATTTAGCCACAGATTATAGTTCTTAGGTAGGCCCAAAGGAACAAATATCAACATGGGTATCTGATTTGAAGAAAGGGTTTAGGAATGGAAAAGAATGAAAGAATACAAAAGAATAGTGCTTTAATAGCAAGACAGAGAATTTTCTCATTTTATTAATCATTCAGGCAAAAACTTAGAGCTGATTTAATTAAAGGACTGTGCACCATTTCTACCCAAGATAAGATGATTTTACTAAAGTAAATATGAAGCATGTGAGAAAAAGCCCACAGCTGTATTCTGTAGCCTAGGTTTCATAGCATCTCATTTATAACGCAGGATTGGACCCAGCTATGCTGGATCAAAACCTCCAAGGCAAACACAAGCACCGTCCAAACAAAGTGGTGTTGGTGATTAGTCAGAGATCACAGTACCCTCCAGAGCAGACCTTGTCTCACTCTGGTGCTTTGCTGCACCAGCTTCATCAGGACTATTACCACTCTATACCACAATGTAATGTAAATCCCAAGCCTACAAGAAGGCAGAGGCTTCTTTCTAGAGACTTTCCAAACAAAGTAATGATATATAAAATGGAATAATCTTCTGATAGTGACATGCAAAGGAAAGAAGTAAAATGTCAGTCTTCTGAACACTACACCGGACTTTTCCACTGATTAGCTTTTGACAAAATGTATTAGAGCTATGGTGTCATTTGAATTATTATAGTCTGTTTAATAGCAAGTCTCTGGTTTTTAGAACTCTCCCAATGTCGTGGTGGTGTTCCAGTGTATCCTCAGATGCTTTACTGATTTTCTTTCCCAGTGTATGAGATGAAATATTCAGCCATACAAAGGAGAGAATATCATATATTCTATTGCTAAGTGCCCTTGAACAATGTAATTTTTAAAATGAATTAATTTTATGAAAATAATTGCAATAAGAAACAGAACATGAAATACAGCTTGCTCATTATGATAGCTAACAGTGTAAGGAGAATGAAAAATGATTCAGAACAAAATGTATGTTCTTGGAGGCTTTCAATGTTATCAGCAAAATCGTACTCATGACACTTTTTGTTTCTTTTGCACCCCTTCTTAGTGGCTAATTGTATCTTGAAGACTGTCTGGTCTCTTTATTTCTCAGCTTCTTCAAATTCTTTCTAGATTAGTATAAGGATAGGTTGGTTCCTATAGTCTTATTTTAATATTTAGATTCCTACTGTGGGCCACTTTGCTACCTAAAGTAAGCTTCATGTTGCTATAATAAATGATAAGGAAAAATTCTGCTTTCAATTACACAAGTATACAAACTAGAACAACATCTCAAAAAGCAGTGGCTTTAGTGGGTGCAAAGCTTCTCCTGTGGTATTTATATATTTCATTACCTTTAGAAATACAAGGTATGAACAATATCAGATTAATCAGTGAACTTCACAGCAGCAAATGACATGGGGACACTGTCATATTCTGACCTCCAAGGCTTGCTCCCAAGCCTCTGCTAATCAGCCTGGTTCTGCTGAGACCACAGGGAGCACCTATGCACTGCTCGAGACTCTTCTGAGTACGAACCCAGTTTAGAGGGAAAAGGCTGCCTCCTTTTGTTGTGCTTTAACCCCAGCTGGCAGCTAGAACCACGAAGCTGCTCGCTTACTCCCCTCAGTTGTGATGAGGGAGAGACTCAGAAGAGTAAAAGTGAGGAAAAACTTGTGGGTTGAGATAATGACAGCTTGATAGGTAGACCAAAAGCCGTGCACAGAAGCAAAGCAAGAAATTAATTCACGGCTTCCCATTGGCAGGCAGGTGTTGAGCCATCTCCAGGAAAGGAGGGATCCATCACATGTAACAGTTATTTGGGAAGACAAACGTCACGGTGCCGAATGTTGCCCTCTCCCTTCTTCTTCTCCTAGTTTTATATACTGAGCATGATGTCATATGACATGGAATATTCCTTTGGTCCGTTGGGGTCAGCTGTTCCGGCTGTGTCTCCTCCCAACTTCTTGTGCCCCCGCAACAAACTTACTGGTGGTGCAGTACGAGGAGCAGAAGGCCTTGACTGCTTAGCAACAATCAAAACCACCAGTGCGCTATCACACTATTCCCATCCCAATCCAAACCACAGCACTATACCATCTGCTAGTAAGAAAGTTAACTATACCCCAACTGAAACCACGACACCATTCTAGACAAAAAAAACAGGACCACAAAAGCTTCAAGAGCTTTCTTTTTGTTTTTCACTGACTACTGCAGCACTACTGTTTTTCACTGACTACATAAAGCAAGAGGAAAAGCAGCAGAAACAAAATCTACCCACATAAGCCAAAGCCCTGTAGCCCCCCAGGGAGCTTGAGAAGGATGCTGTCTGTGAAGATGTTCTCACTTCTCTGCTTATGCTGTCCTCCCATGTTTCTTGCACCAAATTCTGGTAAAGACCATTTCCTTGAAGAGGACAGAAAAACAGAGAAATCATAGTAAGGGTCAAAATATAAAACAAAATACTTTTTCAATGCTGATTGGTTTGGAATGATATTTTAAGATTTTTTCTCTCCATTTCCTTTAAGTGAAATTAAAGAAGCAAGCAGTCTTTTTTGACACCTGCTATGAAGGCAGTTATTGGTCCTTGATAATGCCTTTGTTTAAATGGAAGTTGTGGCTGCTTAGTACTTCTCAAGATGGATGTATTATGTCAGCTTTTACCCCTACTTTATATTCTCACACAAACCTGAACGGAGTTTACATGTTTAACTTCCAGTGTTTGATTTCATTGTTCAAAGTTTTCTTCTTTTATAGTTTCTTTCTGGACAGGAATTAGATTAGAAAGAAATTCAGAGGGTCTCAACTGCAAGAGGGTTGTTGATTTCAGTGGAATTATATCGAGTTATAAAAAAATCAGGCCAAAACAGGGGAAAAAAAGACTTAGAGGAAAAGTTCATGCGTTTAATATTCTTCAAGCTTACTTTGACAAAGCTTTTAAGCTTCAATTTTGCTCACACTCATTTCTTTTAGGCGCATAAACATATGCTTTCCCAAACAAGTAATACAGTTCATCTTTGCTCAGTTTCCTACTAGTAAGGCTGGACTCAAGTTCTTCAGACAGTGTCTGAGGCTAGTTATGGATACAGTCCAAAAAGGTATTCATCTATATGTGTAATCATGGAAGGTGATGTATATAAAGGTGAAGACAACCATTTGTCATCACAGTCATGCTTAAAGATGATCTGTGCCTTGGGAATAAAGCAATATGGGCAGTTTTTCTTCTCATTAGCTACTTTATTCATATCTTCAGGGGCTGTCAGAAACATGCGTTTAATAATACTCAACTCTGTGTTTTAATAAATAAGGCTGTATGAATCTATAGGATATCATAGAAATTGTGATTGTGCAGAAAACGCCTTTAGTGATGAACAATTCAACCTCCCGCTTGGGAGTGCTCAAAAAAATTAAACAAAACCCAGAAGGGAATAATCTGTGATGACTTTTTTTTGTTTTGCTTATCACATAGATATTTTTATATGAATATAAAATTCTGTGTTTTCCCCAGTTTGAGTTGAAAAAAACGCACCCCTATATTAGTTGTCCATTTTAGGCAGTCTGTTACTGAGGCAATAGGAAAGTCCAGGGAGTGCATCTGTGGTTGGTTATCAGTATTAAACACCTTGAATGAATTGCGTAGCATCAGGAAAACCAGATGACTTCAGCCATCCAAAAAGTAGAAGAAAATGCATTGCCTGCAGGCTCTTGTTGCTATTATAAAATAGAAATAATTACAAAGAGGGGAAGAAAGTTCATCCACGTACATTTACTAAAGTGTATGTCCATGACATCATTGAAAACATGCCTGAAAGCTCTAGCATAGTAAAGCCATTTCCTATAATGAATTTTGTTATGCCTTCTCATATTTTCTGTGGACTCTGAATATCTAGATCTACCTGCACTGCCATCATCATAGTATTTGATCTTTTTGCAATTTTTGATTTTTTATTCTAGCAATATTGTTATAAAAGCCATTATACCCATTACACAGGTGTGGAGATTTAGGATACTCAGAAGGACATAAACCCACAGTCAGACTTACGGGCTCCACTTCAGTTAGAGGCCTATCTTTGACTGGAGTTCATTGCTTAGGACACCACAGGCACCGGTGGATGAGGAATTGGTTGGGTGGTCGCATCCAGAGGGTAATGGTCAATGGCTCAATGTCCAGATGGAGATCAGTGACAACTGGTGTCCCTCAGGGGTCCATACTGGGGCCAATACTGTTCAATATCTTCATCAATGACAAAGACAGTGGGGTCGAGTGCGCCCTCAGCAACTTTGTGGACAACACCAGCTGAGTGATGCAGTTGACACACCTGAGGGACAGGATGCCATCCAGAGGGACCTGGACAAGCTCGAGAACTGGGCCCGTGTGAACCTCATGAAGTTTAACAAGTCCAATTGCAAGGTCCTGCACCTGGGTCAGGGCAACCCCCTGTATCAACACAGGCTGGGGGATGAAGGGATTGAGAGCAGCCCTGCCAAGAAGGACTTGGGGGTACTGGTGGACGAAAAGCTGGACATGAGCTGACAATGTGCACTCACAGCCCAGAAAGCCAACTGTATCCTGGGCTGCATCAAAGGAAGCATGGCCAGCAGATCAAAGGAAGTGATTCTCCCCCTCTACTCTGCTCTGGTGAGACCCCACTTGGAGCACTGCATCCAGCTCTGGAGCTGTCAGCACAGGAAAGACACGGACCTGTTGGCGTGGGTCCAGAGGAGGGCCACAAAAATGATCAGAGAGATGGAGCACCTCTCCTATGAGGAAAGGCTGAGAGAGCTGGGGTTGTTCAACCTGGAGAAGAGTCCTCATTGCGGCTTTTCAGGTCTTAAAGGGGGCCTACAGAAAAGATGAGGACAAACTTTTTAGCAGGGCCTGTTGTGATAAAACAAGGGGTAATGGCTTTAAACTAAAAGAGGGTAGATTTAGACTAGATTAAGGAAGAAATTTTTTATGCTGAGGGTAGTGAAACAGTGGAACAGATTGTCCAGAAAGGTCGTAGATGCCCCATCCCTGGAAACATCCAAGGTCAGGTTGGACGGGGCTCTGAGCAACCTGATCTAGTGGAAGATGTCCCTGCTTATTGCAGGGGGGTTGGACTAGGTGACCTTTAAAGGTCCCTTCCAACCCAAACTATTCTATGATTCTGTGATCTGTGCCATGCCAGTTTCAGCCAGCCATTCTTTTGTTTATTTTTACAGCATAGCATTGGAGGTTGTGATTCCTGGCTTTATCTGGTATTCCAGAACCCTTGCCCAGAAATCTTGACATATGGGTCAATGTCCTCCTTAACCTGAGGGAGTTCAAAACCTCACGGGCTGATGCACCGTGAACAGGCAAAAAACCCAGTGTGTGCTGTGAGCAACCTATTGAAGCTGGGCCATGATGCAGCCAGGAGGGCATGGCTCCCTGGGTCTGAAAGGAGAGTACTAAAAAGAGCCAGATTGCCTCAGCTGATAGGGAGTGTGGCTGACTAAGAATGAGGACTTCTGTGCTGCAGTCCTTGCTCTCAGTATTCATTTTTTTATTGAAGACCCACTGAACAGCAGGTTGAAGTGAAGGTGATAGTGGTTGCTCTTCTATGTATTCAACTTATACCTCTATGTACTTAAGCCATTCAGATCTGTCAGACTTAGAGGTCATTTGTCCATTTAAGACCCTAAGTTATGTCCATCCTGGTATATTAAACATCATCCAGCGATGCTCTTAGGTACCTGAATGCAACGTCTATACTCTTTAAGAGCCGTCCCTGACCTGCTTTGCTGATTCTCAAATAATTCCTGGGCACAGTTCAGGAGCTGGCATGATATAGAGTCCATTGCTGGAAGGCAATTTGTATGTGGTCTCCTGTCTTGGTACATGAGAATGATTTCCATTATGAAGGTGGGCCATTCCCTGCCAGTTGGCCTCACTGCCAGAGAACAGCACTGGCACATTTAGTTTACTAGGGTTGCTATGGCTTCAGGGGGCTTAAGCACACTATTTTGTGAATTCTGAATTCTTTGAGTATGTGCCAGGCTCACCTCAACCAAGGTAGGTGAAATTCAGGTGCTTCAGCAGGACTTTTGTGGCTCACTCTTGGAGTTGAATGCTTCAGAGTAGGTACTTCTGGATCCTTCTTTTTCTGATGTTGCATTTAGTGGTACGACGACGGTCACAGACCAAGAATGAGCTTGAAAAACAGCTCTCCTAATTTTTTGCCTGATATCATTACCACTGTTACCTTCTTTTTTTCTATATTAACAGAAGCACATGCTTGTGTGTGCTTTGTGCTATTCTTTCTGTCACAGGAAAATTCTACTATTGTTCTCCTGCGTACTGAGATCACAGTTGGTAATAACAATTTGGTCAGTCAGCTAGCAGGAGAAAGGGCAGTCTCTTTTTACTCCTCTCCCATATACAATTCTAGTAGTGACAGAAATGCCTTTACTTGCCTCTGGAAGAGGCCAGCTGCCTAGATTGGAGGCAAGCGTGTAACGGCCAAGCATCAAAGTGCCCAACTGGTACATAACACAACGTGTTCCAGGATGTGAGGACAGCTCCTGAATGCTCAATGTGTAACACTTGGAAGTGTGTATCTGGGTCCACAAAATGGGACTAAAATCTCAAAAAAATGCCAGCTCCTTCTTGAATACCTCTGGTCCTGATATGCCTGTCTGAGTAAAGCAAGAATTTACTCTTTGATTTCTTTTGTTAGTGCTGCAAAGTCATGCAGCTTGCACAGATTAAAGGGGTTCTTCCTTTCTGAGTCGCACTTTACAACAGAATTGTTAAGCGCTGAGTGCAGTGTTTTATTGTGCTGATGTATGAGACAGAAGGAACACAGCTTGACTTCCAAACTCCAAGCAAGAGTTTGCAGTGCTGGCAATTAGGAAAAAGATATTTGTACATGTAAACTGCAAGTCTTATCTGGAAATCACTGTGAGATAATAATCTTGGGACCTTATGACGTTATTTTACCAAGACACAAATGAAGCATAACAGCAGTTTAAGGACCTTGTTGTGCAAAACTTTTCACAAATCTAGTAATAGATCAGCTGGTCTGCTTTTAAAAGAAGGGAAGGAAGACTATTTATTTCCCCCCAAAGGAACTGCTACAAAGCTATTTTCCTTATCAGAAGAACACCTTTTTCCTGAATGTTATCTCTTTGACATTTGTTCTGTATAACCTAATGAGGGCAGGTGGAACACCATGGGAATGAGTTATTGTTGATTTGATATAATTTTAACTTTTGTTTCAAGCCTGCACATGGAGTTGATATTTTGAGCCTTCATTTTGCTTATTGGTGACCTTGGGCTATTTTATAGTCAATAAGAAGGGAAAAAAAATAGTGCTGCTTTTTGCTGCTCTGCTCTTAGGTGGCTCAAAGTCTTATCTAGAGACCGTGACAGAGTTTCTATATATTTTTTCTTCTGTGAGCAGCAGAAAGTGTTGCTTGATCTCCCCACATAAAATGATGGGGAGCATTTGTGATTTAGATTTTTCCCTGAATGTTTGATTTAGACCTCTTACACATCTCGTAACAAACACACAGCACTTCTCCTGGGTGAGGGCCCTGCTGTGCCCGCAGGGTGAAGCAGCACAATGTGGCCCTGCCTGCTTGCCCCCATTACTCAATGGAGCTGACAGTCCACTGAGTGCTTCCCACCCTGCCAGCCAGACAT
This sequence comes from Charadrius vociferus, assembly GCF_000708025.1. Classification (NCBI taxonomy): domain Eukaryota; kingdom Metazoa; phylum Chordata; class Aves; order Charadriiformes; family Charadriidae; genus Charadrius; species Charadrius vociferus. The sequence goes on along the minus strand of NW_009648963.1, from coordinate 1,816,783 downwards.
AAGCTGACCTTTCTGCACAAGGGACGATTCCAGGAATCCCTCCCCAAATGATCTTTTGACATGGTCATGCCCAGAAGACGGGCTTTCCTTTGCCAGACACAGGGAGCTATGCAAACCTGTGAGTCCACTGGTGTCAGCGGTATTGACGTAGGGGGTTGATCCTCCTCAGAGTGGATGCAGCATTGGGCATGCAGTAAAACCCAGTGACTGGGAGAGGAGCTTGTGCATCCTCAGCTATGCTCACGCTCCTCCTGTGGCCAGCCCATTTCAATTTGCCTTCTTGGCACAAAACAAATATGTATGGGGGAGACCTGAGGGTTACAACTGATCAGCATGGAAAGTAAAATCATGGAAAGTAAAGACTTAACTTTCTCTGTGCCCACATGCAGCCTCTTCTGATCCTGGCATGAACCCAGAGGTGTGTTAAACTCTGGATCAGACAGAATATGAGGTTGTAGGGTATCAAGGCTCAGGGAATATTTGACATAGACTCTTGAATCTTAAATGGCTGAACATCCATGCTGTGTTTACATGTCCCTACTACTTTACATGGTGGATAATACCAAACTCTGGAAGAAGGTGAATTCCCAGTGCTGCTACTCTGCCAGGATGAGGGGGCAGCTTCTATCACAATAAGAAGAAAACCTGCTTTAGCTCAGCCTGCCAGATAAATGATCATTCTTAGGAATTCCACCAGGAAAATGATTCTTCTAAAAAACACTTTCTCCTCTTCACCATACTTGGCTACTGGGAAAAGTAAAAGAGTCATACACAGATAAAAAGAAATGTAAACGCAATATAGAACTAAACGTATTTTTCTCTGTTGTCATCTATCCTGACTTCTGGCCAAAGAGATTTGGTTCCCAGCTGTAATGTCATCATACTTACTCAGCCCAGCTGTAGTGGAGTAAGGGTGATCCCCAAGAGCTCTTCTGAGCCTGGACCCGAGGGCCACAAGCCTCCACAGTACCATCAGTCTCTGCTCCAGAATGACCCTTTCTGGGGAGCTGAGATAATCAGCAGTAATTAGAGCTAAAGTAAGATAGCTTTCCTTAAACAAGCCAGCAAGGATCTGGCTCAGAACACAGTCCTAAAAATGCCTTTGTCTATCACCAAGCAGAAAATCTCCAATTGCTTTCAGAAACCCACACGTGTATTGGCCGTCTGTACCAGTTTCTTAAGCAGCATTTGTCCTGCCTCAACAGTTTCAGCCACACATTTCTGCCCACGTGCTGCCTATTTCCTTGGTTATTTTTTTGACAGATCTGTTCTCCCAGTTAGTTAGGTGTACAGCCACACAAATGACTGCACAGCAGTGCAGGGACAGCACAGCAGTGGGGACAGCACAGTGCTGCTTAACCTGGCATTGCCACCGAAGAAACAGCAGCCTTAGTGTAGTGTCCTTTGGATCCCGTCCCTCCCTAAAGCTTCCACATGATTTCTTCTGGCCTTGCTTTCTGGGAAAGGGGGAGAAAGGAGAGAAGTCAATTAGTACTAATGTCTCTGAAACAAGATTTTTCCTAAGTAGCAGGTTATTCAATATTAGATGGGTCATTCAATCACAGGTTATACGGTTGGATACAAATACTTGCAGTCTTCTTGCTTCTCAACAAAAGAAGAGTTTAGCTCATTTCTCCACTTAGCCACAGATTACTGAAGGGTTGGGGAAACTGGGGCATACCTTGTGAATATGAAAATATTGCCAGCATTTTTCATGTTCTCCATACCATAAATGTTCACTTTGTGGTGCACATACCATATTGCTTTCCAGAACACTGAGTCTAGGGTTCTTTTGCAGTCTGCAAAAGTAGTTAAAACCTGAAAAACAAGGTGTCTGAAAGAACATATTCCTGCTAAAGCTTTGCTGATCAGTGCAGACTAATTTATCCTCACGTCTTGATCAATTGACTCATGCTGTAATGATCTCATACTTCTCCCATTCAATCTCAGAATATTTTTAATGATTGGAAATCTTTAGCTCTGGCTGTGCTTTATGCCTTGTGTCATCTCTTAGACTTCAGGAAATTTCTTAGCAAGAGTTTCCACCTTTCGTTGGAGCTAACTAAAGGGCTCTCCAAGCTGTACAATTCCTCATCATCAGCTCCCAGAATGAACCCACTCGGGAGGAAAAGGATAAATCAAACAACAGAGGCAAAGACATAACGCAGACAATTCACAACAATAAAGTAGCTGCATTAGTCTCAAAACAGCAATTCAAAGGAGCATAGGATTAAGCAAATACTGTATATGCCAGTTCATTTGCACCATCTGCTGAACCAAGTTTCAGAGGGGGAAAGGATAGTAGACACATGGGACTGTGTGTTGAAGTACAGTTGGAAAAAGAAAATTGTTTCAGAAAGCTCTGAAAACAGAAATCTGGGTGCTTACAAGTCTGCAGCCAGGAGAGGGAAGGAAGAATGATGTCATTTCATAGACCTCAGAGATTTGATATTATTCATTTACCATTTTTAAGAGTGGAGAAGGTTGTGGAGCTTAATATTATCTCTATCAAGTTCAGACTCAGATAGGAATTGCTATTTAACTATAGGAAACACAAGTGTGGAAATTATTATGCAGAGAATAAGAAGCACAGTTTTTTCAAACATGCTTGGATGCTGTGGGTGAGTACATGCAAAGTTTGGGCTTGGACACAGTCACCGGGATATGGCCACTGACTGATTGTGTTTTAGATGGTTTAGACAATGCAGCTGTTTACTAAGAATCCGTTGAGTTGATCAGAGCTGGTGAACGGCATTTGGATCCTTTCAGCTGATCTTTGGATCAATAACGCTACTGCGGATGCTTTCCTGTAAAATATGATCAAAAGCTGAGAAACTCAGTTGCTCAGATAATATAGAGAAATACATGTATTAGTCAAAAGATGATATTGAATTTATTCATTGCCAAACATAGGAACAGTAATATAGGGGAAAAAAGATCCCAGTATTCCAGTAGCCTGGGAAGTGCTGGTGCATCTCTCTGAAGTGTCATATGGTGTATTAGCATATACTAACCCATTTCAGCCACTGAAAATATGTTTATTTCTCTTCCTCAAGACTGCTTAAATATTGGAAGTTACAGTTTTCCCCTTGTAATATAAATTGCTATAAGAAATGTAATTGAATTATTACTGATTTAATTGGTAATAATTACACTTAACAATCTGTGCCACAAAAGATAATGGCTGTGGAAGTCAAAAGGCATTTGCACAGAATTTTAACTTGGTGATAAATGGCTTCCTCTGTGAGATGACACACAAGAGCTGCAGATACTGTCCCATATTTAAAGAACTGAAAAATTCTGGTTTAGCTGCAGGAAGAAAAGATGGAGAGAATTTTCTATGTCCTTTCCTCTGGTGTTGAATAGGACAACGTTTTGGAACGTGACTGTAAAAATTAAGAAGTCCCTTAAATACAGTAAAAAGTAGTAACTGTTTAGATAGTTTAATTTTCAGTTCTTATAGTATTGGAACACCTCAAAATTACTGATAAAAGCATCGTTGATTCATAGATAAATGGTGTTAAAGGATCTACTCTCCAGCAGAGATTCCAGTCAGACTTAGTGTATATCATAGGCTGTTACATTTTACTGAATTACTGCCGAACTGAGCCCAGTAGCTTCCATTTCACTGAGACATAACTGGTGTTTGGCAAGAGCAGAAAGTATCCTCACAGTACCCATTTTGAATTATGGAATTATTAGTTTCCTTATTATATAGATGGGACATAGAGTAGTTCAGGGAACCATTGGAAGGTCTTTCTGGATGCCGCATGCTCTACCAGGAGGCTATTTTCTCAGGGAAGAAAAAAAAAAAAAAAAGAAAACACCACAGGAATCTTAAGGTCTCAGTGACTCCTTCCCCATAAAACTGACTTCTCCTGACACTAGTGGTGATAATGAGAATTTGACGATTGTTCTGTGACTTGTGTGATATTTTCAGTCCTGGCTGGAACACATTAAAAAGCTGTTTTCAAGATAGAGGATACATTACTGTGATCACACTGGCAGAAAAGTTCAAAATCTGTCCTTGCTCTCTAAAAGCACTGAACTGCCTAAAGAAAACTGATGTGTTAGCATAGGCAAAATTACCCAAATCCTGTGCCAGAAGTAAAATTCACATTGCCTTGCTCACATAAGAAGATGTAAATTGTAAATATTTTATTATAAATAAGGTATAAAAAGCCAAATCATAATTGTTGTTGTGGTCAGAGTTTCCAAAGACAGACACCATATCTTGTGAGCTTCTGGGGACATTGTGGCCACTCCAGAAATAACATCAGCAGTGTCCCCAGCAGCACCAGGACCACTGCATACGGTCTGTATGCATCAGTAATGTATGGACAGTGCTGTCTGCAAGCGTTCACCACTTTCAGCTTCTCGATCCAGAAATGTAGGTCTGTCCAATTAGTCCAGTTCTTCTTCACCATAGGAAACAAATAGGACATCCTGGTCACCAGACCTGTATCTGTCATTAGGTAGATGATGTTCTTGGCATAAGTCTTGCTGTCTGCATTTCTACTAGCAAACCGTACAGAGCCATGGCACTGAGTTGAGATCTGGCATATAAATATCCACCCAGGTGAGCTGTTGGCATGTTTTCTCAGACAATTTATTCCATGCAACCTCACTCTGTCCCAGACCATGTCTTGGTACCGTTCTCAGAGCAGCATGGCCGCGGGATGGTTTCCAACAAGAAGTGCAATCGGGGCAACCCTCCACTGGCAGCAGGCAGAGTTTAGCTGTGTGCACATGAGCTGCTCTGTCACACGCCCTGAAGGCTGGAGAATGGGCCTCACCCATTTTATTTGGGAGCACAAATGTACCCATAAGTCTGTGGTTCCCTACCCATTAGTAATGGATCCTTGTGTGCTGGATCACCAAGCCATATAAACTTATCCTGGATCAGATGGGAGAAAAATTACATTTCTGTTACATTAACAGAGCATCCGTTATGGAATTTAGGCTGATTTTGTTCTTTGTGCTGGGCAGTACGTAATCTGATGCTGGAAGGGAACTGGTGGAAGATTCCATGTAGGGCATGAAGTGTGCTGATACAAAAGTAATCTGTCAAATATTTTTGAAAGAATTTGAACCGGTCAAATTAATTTCTGCAAACACAGCTCTCTGCATCACTGGTGCCCAGGAGCTTTAACACCAGGGTTGCTGTGCTGCTGAAGCACAACCTTAGTCGCACAGTTAACGGCATTGAGAGCAATGCTGCAGTGCAGTTGGTAGCACTGATACATGCACAGAAGACCTTTTTCAATATTGCTGTTATTGAGAACTTCAAATGAATGGATGCATTTGAAAGACTTCCCAGAAAATACATTTCCTTTTCAGCTGGCAGCTCAGTTATTCATCTAAGTAGTCTGTGGATTAAGTAATTTGACAACCATTGAAAGGTTTCTTTTTGTGAAACAATTGTGTGTTATTGCTCTCTCCTTTTTCCATTTCACCTGTACAACTAACCCAGAAATTCAGCACAGACATATCAAGACACACACCGAGACCTGACAGCAGCCACACCAAGTAGCGTGTAATGATGCTGGTGTATCTCAGAAACTAGCGCAGGGAGGGCTTCTGAAAGACTGGGGAGGGAAAAACAGAAACAGGGAAAGGGTTAAGAAGATTGTTTTTTCCTAATGGCTTTTTAGCTCACTTCTTTACATAATGGGGAAAGAGGGAGCACGAATCTTCGTCATTTCACGTCACAGATTAGTGCATGGGAGGTCAAGCTGAGGTACAGCATCATGTGTTGTAAGGCAGTTGAATGATCCGGTATGTAATTTATTAAGATACCAGGCAGATTGGGCAATCTGATTTTTTTAAGTGCGTAGCAACTGTCAGTTTGGTTGGAACTTCTCTGTCTTTCGGTCTATGCTATGCTGCAGTGCGGGGCGGGTGGGAAGAGGCTGGACTGTCCCCATTTGGCTGCAGCAGCCATGTTGTGGCACTTTTCCCTCTAGGGGGGGACATTAGATGTGTTTCCCTGGGGACTACCTCCGCCGCACCGACAGACCAAGGAGCATCTGTGTGACAGGGTGGTGTAAGGCAGTGCCATTGCCGCACACGATGCCCCCACCGTGCTGTGAGAAGCAGTTGTTCTGGGAAGCAGGCGCCACGCATGCCAGTGTGTTATACCTCCACCTGACTTTCAGATCCACCCACCTTGAATCCCATCTCTGTTTTTTTTATGTTCCTGACAGAACAGCTCGAGTACACTGTGTACAGTCAGAGGAAAAGTATTGATTTGCTGTACTTGCATAGAATTCTTAAGAGAAAAACAAACCTAACGTTGGTGTTTTCTTTTTCTCTCTTTTGACTTTTGTGTGTGGGTTTCTGTACTCACCATATACTATTTGATCCATGTGAAGAACAGAGTTAGAGCTCGGTTTTTAAGATAAACACAACCCAGGCTCTGATCTGTGCAGGCACAATTTCAGAACCAGTAAATAATTTTGCCTATGTTTTATTGCCTGTATTTAATTGAAGCACAAAGTAATAATTTCCTTCCTACCTACAAATCAGAGAATCGGTTATTACATTTTTGGGGGCCATTATCAGGAACCATACCCAACTACATCAGTATTACTAAAAAGATTCAAAATGCAGCTTGTCCACAATTCACTGGGCCAAGGGACAACTAGCCTGATCCAAAGTGTATCCTTATTTATTTTGAGGATGCTGCTGTGAATTAAGTTTATTAAAACATTATTTTAATAATAGTTATAGTATATATTAGTTGTGTTGCCAATTGTTATGAAAACAGTTTACGCATTATTAAGGCACACACTATCAATACTTAAAAGCATTGTTGCCTGATGGTGATAATACAGCTTCACTAGTGGATGATCTATGAGTGCAAGCATTAAATACCCTCTACTTTAAAGTCATTAATCCCTACTTTCTTCGAATACGTTTAATTAAAAAGTTCCATTTTCCAGTAATTGCTGTTTTTATATAACCCAAAAATGGAATTTTATTGAGGCACAAGGTCTTTTATGTAAACATCCATCTGTCCACAGTGTAACAGTGCTGGGACAAGTTTTGTGGATTGGGCGAGAACTGGAGAGATTACAGAAGACTCTGTGTCCCTGTAAGAACTGTGAACTTTTGTCCTCTGTTTAACAGCTCTGGAATATTTTTGCTTTCATAATTTTGGTACAAAACAAGGGAATTGCAGAGTCAATAGGAGAGAAAATCATGAAACAATGGGTTTAGTGTCTAGTGGAGTTGCTTTATTAGTTTATAAAGAAAAGCTCCTTCCTTATTCCTTTTGTCCTATGTCAAGCTCTGCACTGTGAAGTATCATCTGCTTCTTATATTGTTCCTTTCTGTTTGAACACAGAATTAAGCAAACCTCAATTGCATATATAAAAATGTATATACATATATATGTCTCTCTATGCTTCAGGCTGAGAGATATCACTAATAAAATAGAGAATATGTTGGTATTAATAAGGTTGGTATTCAAAAAGTATGAAATAAATGCATGGAAGTTTGTCAGCTTATTAATCATTCCATTATAAGTGGTGTTTTTACTTTCATTGCTCTAACATCTAACCACAGTTCATTGGCTAAAGGCCAAGCTAGCTTTTGCATTGGCACATTACCATGCGGTGTAGCTCTGTACTTCTCTTCCATTTATTAATGCTGCAGACTTCCTACAATTCAGGCTAAAAATAGAACTGGTTATGTGAAAAACACTGCATTTGTGCTTGAGCTGCAGTATAGAAACAAGAGGATTTTATATGGACGGGGGAAGAGATTCTTGACACAGGAGAGCTAGCTGCTTATACTCTGGAAAAAGCTTTCTTTTTGCATGGTTGTAAATAAGATTAGAGTTGCTATGTACACGTTAGTCTGAAGGATGAATCATAGTTGTGGTATTGCCTCAGTATGTATGAATCTTCATGTGTATCTAGTGTATGAAGGAAAGCTGATTTCTTGTACAAGGAAACCTGAAAATAGTGCAACATACAAAAGTGAATTTGTAAAATCAAAGGCAAACGCGATGTTTTGGTTTTCAGTATAAAGAATGTCTTCATCTGTGGCACACATTTTGAAGTAACCTCAAAAAATTATATGCTAAACTAAAACTTCAAACGCACCAACAAATTTTTTGGAGTTGTATTTTGGCCAGTCATAGCCTCTGCTATTGTTCTGCTTTCAGTATCTTTAAGGCAGCATTTGCTGTCTCCAGACGATTTCACCTTGAAAACATTCCTAAACTTATTTCCAAGTTGTAATACAGCTGCACAGTAAAAGTTGTCAGCATTCAAATGCAGTCCCTACACTCTTGATCTTTTTTATAATGCTGTGATTTGTTTTGGATCAGCAATAGTTTGAACAAGACAAACAACATACCGGATTCCATCTGAACCTAAGGGAGCTGCCAGGGACACAGGTGAAGAGTGATAGTGGATGCATTTCATAGTCAAAATGAAAAGTGGCAAAACTGATAAGGTCTCATTGTTGCACAAATAGAAAAAGCTAACAGTTTGCATATCAGAAATATCAGGTGTTAGGATTTGACTCAGAACTGCTGAATAGTAGCTTGTTTGCCTTTGGAGAAACAGAGAGGAAGGAAATGTCATGCAGCAACATCACACGTGATAGTGATGGGAGATGGCAAACAGGGAAATAGACCTTTCCGATGCTGTTTCCTAAAGATACTGTTTGGACTGGCTGTGATGGCGGATTATTAAGGAATTCTGATTATTAAATATCTGTGCTTGGCAAAGAATAAGACAGGAACAAGCCTCTGTTGAAGTGCACAACAGCCTCCGAAGTCACCCTTGTTTTGTTCTTAACTTGGTACTGTGTAAGAAATAAAATTGGTGATTGTGTTAGGAGCAGAGGCAATAATAATGAAATGAGAATAAATAGTCAGCTGTATGATTTTTGAACTATCTAGAGAAAACAAAATTACGAAAGCTACCAAATGTCATGTGCTTTGCACCAGGCCACCAAAACACAGCGAGGTAAACCAACAGCTATTGGGTTCCTGTGTCAATTCATAATCTATAATTGGATGTAAAAAAGGAGAGACTTGTTCACAGGACGAGGATCAAGTAAAAAATATGTGGTCCAAAGTGCTTAGTTCCTCCTCTTAATTAGTACAGACCAGCCTTAAGCCCCACATAACGGTGGAACTCTGTCCAAATCCAGTATAGGCTGAAATCAATGAATCTGTTCCGATTTACATTAAAATTTAATTTTGTCCTGACGAGCTCTCTTAACCTGATAATCAGCACAATACCAAGTGCAGTATAAAGGATCATATCATGCAGTCAACATGATGCACTTTGCAATATAATTTAACACTAATGTTAAATTAAATTACAAAGATAAATTTTATGGTCTCTCAAAATCATTTAAGAGCTTAATTCTGATCTGAGATGTGTAAGACACAAATCTTGCCTATTGATCATTGAATATACAGATAGTTGTGAGAGAAGAATCACACAATATGATGGGCTGTACAAGACTCTTCATTATGATACAGCCTTGTGATGTGATGTATTGATCCTTTTCTGCAGTTAGGATCTCTGCTCAAGAAGGCTCAAGCAGGTCGACCTCATTGCAGAAAACATCAATCTATATACTTTGGATGAGGCCAGATTGCACCAGGAGGTCCATAAGGAAGAGTTAGATGGTGAATTATTCAGATTCTGTGTTTTCACAGCCTTCAGAACTAAGCCCATCAGGAGGAAGATGAGACTTCTCCTGCAAGTCCTTTTGTTTTCATTAGCTGAAAATACATGCAGCACCTGGATGCAGTCTGCCTCTGCCATTGGGATTCCAGGAATATCTGCTTGTATTATTGAAACCAATTGCCTTACTTTGCCTGATTTGTCGTCAGGGGAAAAGGAAAGGAACAAGATAACATTCACTGTTCACTTTGGTGTAGGAAGTAGGAAAAGGCATGAGCCCAGCTGGTGCAAACAATATTAAAAGCTCATAAGGCTTGTGTGATGCTGTTGAAGGAAGAGTTTTTCAAAACATCTCCCCATTGTACAGAGGGTGAGTAGGAAAATCAGCATTTACTGAAAGGACATTCTTTTAATGGCTGGGTAATGAGAGGAAGAGTGAATAATTTAAAGTTGCAAAGTTCTTGCAAAGAGTCCAAAAAATATAAATCTATTAAAAAACAGTATTAAAACTTCAAAGAGAGAAGCAAAAATACAACAATAGAGCTCATTTCTAAACCCGTAAACTATAGATCTAAAAAGAAAGATTAAGGAAAATCACAAGGAAAGTAAAAAGAGCTACTTTTTCAAAAAGTCTGAGGGGAGAGGGTTATCAAATAGTTACAGCAATAACTGGGAGGCCTAAAACATTTTTTTAATGCTTAGGAGTATTGTGAAACAGAATTCATTCCAGCACATGCTGTAATGATGAGTGCACTGCCAAAGTGATAACTAAATAAGGCAGATGTCAAACTCGTCTCCACAAATGCAGCTCCAGCATGAGTGCTTCCCCTCAGATGGGAAAAGGAGAGCGCATCTGTCCAGTTCAGCACTCATTACATGGCATCTCGAAGGTGCTTCACACCAGTCATTACATATAAACTGAAGATGTCACTAAGACTGCTCATGTGCAGCATAAGAAATGCTTAGTTTGGTACAATATGAATGCTAAGGAGGCCCTCAAACGAGGTTCTCCTCAGGGGAGATCGTGCTCAGCTGTCTGCAAAGCATTTCAGCAGCAGTTCTGCAAGAACAAGGATGTTTACAGGAATGCTCTTCTGGTTACAGAAGTGTTGAACCTGGAGAGCTTTTGGTAGTATGAGCACACTGCAGGGACTGAGGAACCTGAAGTCCCACGTGGGATGCAGGGAAGGAGGGAGAAGCTTTTTGAATTGTAAAGGAGGTGGGGTTCCTTGCAGACCAGGCAAATGGGGTTGATGCTGTCACTGATGCCACCACATGAAAGGGCAGAATTAATGGCCACAAGAGCTAGCAAAGTTTGTGTAATCACCTGCGTTGCTCCAGAGTGCATGGAGGAGAGGGCACTGGTGGAAGCCGTTAACTAGCTGATGTGTTAAAAAAAAAAAAAAAAAAAAAGGAAGGAGATAGAGAAAGAAATTAAATCAATTAAATCGGGGTCCAACACACTAACAAGAATTACCCGCAGTGCTGGTGATAGCTGTGCTGTGTTAAGAACTGTTTCTGCTTCCTACCCAGTCATCGTATCTGCCTGGAAAAACGTATTTTTTTTAAGCTTAGCCTTACCTGAAATGAATGCTGCTTCTTTCCATTCTCACTGTTGCTGGGAATTGAAATGGCTGCAGATACAGAGCAGTGTAAAAACATGATGAGCTATGTAGCTTGGGAGCAATTGAGCAGCTGAATACTGCATTATTGAGAAATCATTTGCTACCTCTGGGTGTTAGTGAGAAACTGGAGAGTCCTAGACTGGCATTCAGGGCAGAGCATAGGATGAATAAACATTACAGAGTGCTGAGTATTTACTAGTGAATCCAGCATGGAGCTTCAGTAGTTGCATGTCATCCCACCGCGTCTTGCAGGGTTGGCAACACACAGGAAAGAAATAGTGAATTCCAGGAGCCTTGTGGCAGAATTGATCTTATATTGTTTCCTAAATAACAAATTATCAATGAAATGAATGACATTTTGCTTAATGTGCGGCAGGCAATCTGCATAGCAAAACAGCCATATTTTCAAGTGACAACACGTGAGAACCATTTAAATATATATCAGTAGTCCTCAAGGGATTTGTAGATAGCTACATGAAATTGTTGTTTTCGTGTGCATACTTCACTGTTGCCAAATTACTCCTGGCTTAGTATTTTCCCTCTTATCTAGTTGAGATAGGAATCTCTCCAGAATGAGGGGCTCAGTAGTTTGTAAAATATCCATGTATATCTCTGGCATTGTATAAATAATAAATAATAAGCTGTAGATGCTAATGATCATTAATATTGCAAGTGTTAAGCTGGAAATTCTAATTCCTAGCTTCTTAGGTGATTGCAAGTATAAGTATTTTTTGACTTAGCATGGTGAGTAGTCCACAAAACATGGAACCTTCTCCAGTGTGGAGTGATGGCTATTAAGTATATCCCAGACCCAGTAAATCTCAGTTTATGGAATTTGTCCCAGAATCTGCTCTTGCTATGGTATTGTGCTGCAGAACGAGTTTCTGCATTTTTTAAAGCTAACACAAAATAGCCACTCCATATGGTTTTGGAGACATACTTAAAATATGAGCCAACTTCAAGCTGATGCAGCGCTGCCTTGCTGAGCCCTGAACTAGTCTAAAACAATTTCTTTGAGAGGTGTGATCACATTCATCTCAATGAGATTTTAAGTCAAAGCATAAAGAAAGAAACTTCAGTGACAGTTTTTCAACCTTTTCATTACTATCTGTTTAAAGCAAATGTATTTAATTTAGGAGTAAATACAGTAAATGTGCCTATATCATATTTCCAAGCAGTTTCCCACCTCCTTCTGGATACCAAAAGCTCATATTGTTCCCTACCTATGTAGCAAAACCAAGGACTTCAATCTGCTTATACTCTGCCAATTTGAAAATCTTTGGCACAGAAGGAATTGGAAATACAGAGAGAACAGTAGTCACGGTAAACAAGTCAGGGATTACTCTATGGTATTGGACTACTTAAGCTGTTGGGGTTAAAAGCTGCCTTTTCATTCTGTCCCAAAGATCACCTAGGGTTTCACTAAAATAAATAAGCCTGTGCAGACTGGATTTTGAATAGTCAGGTTAAAAGAACTACTTTTATAATTTAAATCAAAATGGTTACTGAATTTGCTGCTTGCTACACTAAGTACTGCAAAAATTCAAAATCGATCATTTACTCATTCCATGTATTTATTACATGGGATGTATGGTGAACATTTCTTATTAGTGTCCACATCTCAGCGGGAGTGTACGGTGGCTCTTCAAAAAGTGAAAGCAGGTAGTAAGTTGAATGATGGAAAGCTCAAAACCACTTATTTTGGCTTAAAGTTTATCACGCAGAGAAGGAGCATGGATATAGTTGATCCACTGAAACGCACTGATGGAAGAGACTTATATTTGACTTGACATACTGGGCAAGAGCTTAGAACAAAGCAAAAGCAATCCCCTCCAGAAAAAAACAAGTATGTAAAAAAAACCCCTCATTTCTTTTGGTTCATAAAAAACCCAAAACATTTCTCATTTATATCTCCACGTTTTTAATGGAAAACAAAGATGGGTTTTAAGATGGAAATGTTCTGTATTCACATGTGATTCTTAAAAAACACAAGCTATTTTGAGCAGTGAATTGCAAGCTGGCCAGTGAAAGAAACAGCAATATGTTCCTAGGAAATTTTCATTCCTCCCTCTGTTCTGCAGAGGAATGATACTTACATTAATTTTGAAAAACAAGCACAAGCTGAGAAATTTAAGCTCAGCTATAAGCCTTCCCTATTTCTAACACCAAAGAGTGAACCGTATTGAGAACTGCAGCAAAGCATTTCTGTTTCAGTGCCACACTGCTGGGAGTGCAGAGCACTTGTACAGGGCATTGACACCACTCCTGGAAGTCAGACTTTCAGGTACAGCTCTTTCACAGGGGCTGAAAAAAATAGCCATCATGTGTCCCCTTCCTCATCACAGATGTATCAGTAACATATCATGGACCTCTGGAAATATCTATTTGTGGATGTCCATAAAACAACGTGCAGAGACATTTCAGTTCTTTTCAGAAATCCCACCCCACTGAAGTCAATAGGACCTTTCGCAGGTAAACGCATTGGGGCCAGAATTGCACCAGCAGTGTTAACTGGAGCCATTCTCTCTAGATCACATACAGGGTATGCAGAGGGAAGACTGCATTTCAGCAGTCATTGTGTTCAGATTTGTTAGTTAATAACTCAGAATCTTTGTGGAGGATAAAAAATGAGCACTAAAAGAAAGCACTGAACCCCTTCAAGGCTGCATAGTGTATTCCAGCTCTACCTTCACTGTCAACATCCTACCTGAATATTAGACAGTGACTAATACTCCCATTCAAATGTTTTATGTCACTTTTAGGAAGGGTTGCAAGTCTCTGTGAGCTCTGACCGTGCAACAGTTTCTATCATTTGCAAGTGATTAATACAGGCATTCAACCAGGAGAAGTTTCAAGCATCAAAGAGTTAAAACTAAATTTCAGTAAAACTTCGGGGAAGACTCTCGTCAGGTTCCTTCCTAGTTTGATTCAGACAAACTGATATTGTCTCATCATACATTAACATTTTTAAGTGTCGTCTACTTGAAAGTTTGAGTAATTCTTTTTTTTTTTAATTGCGGTTAATGAAACTTTTGCTTATACAGACAAAACTGGTAACCACAGGAAGAGAGACTTCTCAAAACCTGCTTCTTTTGATTGACTCTGGGACTCATTAGCTGCCCAGCACTTACTGACCAGATATGTTTCCTGCTTTAAAGAAACCGCCTTGGTGATTATGTCAGTCTTACCACCTAAGTCCTGCAAGACTTGAGTCCCACTGAATTCTCTTTAAAATGCAAAAAGCATTGAAAACTGAAAGGCTGCAGTTCTTTTGTGCTTCTAGCATGTAAGCAGGGGAAGACTGTTAGCTGGGCTAGCTCTGCCACCTGCAGCTCACAGCCGGCAGGACCTCTACGTCTTCAACAGCGTAACAAGCCTTCACTACTGGAAATGCAAAAACTCATGGAGACAAGAGGTTTCAGTGAAGAGGGTAACTGCTAATTAAATTAGCAATAGAATACATAACTTCTGGTATGCAAAAGTGAGGTAAAAGGGAGCTTTTACATTGGTCTTCCTGCTAATCTTCACTGCTACCAGAATCGGCATGTATTCTCAGAATAGAATAGAAACCTGGCGTTAGAACAAAAATCATAAGGCTAAAACCCTTCTTGGTGTGATTGAAGTGATCTCAGAGCTGAATCTGACCCCTTACCTATGAAGGCCGATTTTGGCTCTGCTGATAACTGAAGTATTACAGGAAATTATGTGTGGATCTGTATTCTCAGAAGCCTCTAACTCCTGTCTGCTGTGTCTCCAGTATCTCCTCATATAACTTCCTTCTTAAAACACGCAGTTTTTTGAAACCTATAAATGCTAGTCTTCTCTAAAAGAAAGTCACTAAAAAAATAAAATAAATCAAATCCTTCCAGATGTGTTTTACTAATGCAAAAAAACATGGGCTTTATTATGTTCCCTACTTTCACTTCGGTGAGCCCCAAGGGTATAACATTACCATTTTCTCAAGTTGCATCCAAGCCCTGTAATTGATGGATGGTCCATAGAATCCATATGGAACTCTAGCAAAATCAGGGAGACTCTATACAGCACCAAAATGCATGCATGTGTCCCAGTGTGTGCCAGGCACCCACAAATATAAACTTTTCATACCAACGACTTCTCCCACTGTAAAGCACTGTGTTCCTCTCTAGCACTGGATCCAGCTCACAGCTATCCACAGGGAAACAGCAACGGTTCCGCAGTAATGGTCAGACATCGTTGTGATGAGTTCAAATAAGAAAACATGACTGGTAACTAATTCTAATAATATTGGGTTAGTAAGCATCATGTGGAGTTCTTTCAGTATGTTTTAGTACTGCAGAGGGAAAATATATAATGTATTATGATACACAGTCTTTCAAATATGATTTAAAAGCTAAAAGAAGCATAATTTTTCTTTTAACTTTGGGCTACATTCAGTTGCCCACACACTTAAGACACCTTCTACTGCCTGAAACATCCACATGGAGCCTTGTGTCATTCTGGGACAGCACAAGAGATCAGATGGATCAGATCCAGCATACCCTAGGGCATTTCAGCTGGCATTAGCACCTATGTGTGGGCCAATGGGTCCCACCTTTCCTGTTGTCTAAATGTGGCGCTTGGAAATATCTGTGTCTTGTCAAGTGTTGCCACTAAAGGTTATGGGTCCTTAGAAATGTAGATATTATTTCTGTGATCATATATTGTCACTACACTAAAGTCTTTAAGTCCTTAGGGTGTTTTCCTGGGTGATTGATTATGAGCTGTGCAGAAAATGAATATAGAAGAGCTCAGTTTTGTTGGTGTTCCAAATATTATAGTACTACAGTAAAGACTTGTACATTTTGATATTATCCAATCCTTGAAAAAATGTTAAAATAGATGTTTTGAAAAGGAATCTCACAGAGTGAGATTAGGTGATCTATGGGGAATAGGCAATCTAAGCCTCAGGCTTCTATATCCAATGAACGTAGGAGTATGTAAAATATTTCGTTAGGTTTGTTTTAAGAAGTCACTTTGTAAAATGATGCAGTCAAACCAGCCTGCCAGTTACCCTGCTCACTAGCAGTTAAAGACGGTAGGTGGTTTTGGCCGACCTAGCTCTTAAATGCATCTTGTCCCCACATTTTTAATCTAGCTTTTTGCAAAAAACACGCTACTGATTGTCCCTGACAGGTTGCTTGGTCTTAAGATAATTGGACCACTATCTTTTCCTCATGCAGGGATTTGGTTTTGAGTCACTTCAGATTTCAAGTAGGTTTCAAAGGTCACTGAAAAAGACTGTGAGATTTAATATCAATCATTGTTAATCCAGTTCGTTTTACATTTGTGCCCAGTTCACATGAGCTAGATGCATTTAAAATGGACTTGTCATTATAGAGTGCAATGCCCTCCTATTACTCAGGCATCCAAAGCTGACATTACAATTTGCAGACTTTAGAGGGACAAAAGGGTTGTGATTTCCCCAAAACCAGAAGAGAAATTCACGTGAGTCCGTACAGCTCCCAAATATCCAGAAGATGAGACCATTCCATGTCCCAGTGTAGGGGCCCCGGCACTTGTCATTGAGTCCATGTGTGTGAGATCAGTCAGGCATTGCTACATTTTCTGTCCGTATCCCATTTTAATCTTGTGTGTGAAGTGAAAGAGATTATAGACAGGATTAGCAGTCAAGATATCTACAGACAGCAGGGACTGCATAGTTCCCCTCAGTGCGCATTACGGTTAGCGCACAATAGGAAACATCTTTGCCAGATGATAAAGAAGAAACATTCTCTTTGTTGCCAACAATAAATGTATACGGAGGAGTAAATGTGTCGTGAATAAGGCATCCCTAAGGAAATCTTGGAAGACCCTACATGTATATTTACATACGTTTAGTCCCAGCAGCAGTAGAGCTATGCGAGTGTAGTGCTCTGCCCAGGCTAACTAGTTTGTTGAGAATTATCACAGCTATCTTTTTCATGCTAGTTAGTATCTGCTTGTAATGAGACAATTGAGGCAGCCCTGCTAGAAACCCACAATTTTGAGAACCAAAGCAATGGTGTCGATTATGATCACAAATCTCTCTCTCTCTCACACACACACAAAACCTGAGCAAGTGCCTGCAGGTTTTAGAATAAATTGAATAACAACTCAAAATACACCTCTTTCACAGCATCAGTTCAATCCTGCACATACTTTAGGGCCTGTTGCTCTTAATTTTTGGTAGAATATTGAACCAGGGGAAAATCTGAGCCAAAAGTGCACAATCCGATAGCAGGTCTCTGTCTATTAAATTACCTTGCAGATATTTATCTACAAAAATATATGTAAAAAGACTATGCAAGAAAAAGGTCAATGAGGTAACTGCAGATTCAATTTCTGCATTTGGAAAAAAATAATTCCTCATGCTGAAGCTCTTCATTCTCCCTGCTGCTTTATGTTATCTCTGTTTTAACTGCTGTTAATGAAAGGCTCATCAAAAAGCACTGCCAATACACAATAATATTTAAATGCTGAATTAATCTCTTACTGCTTATGGCAGCTCCCTTTCAGCTATTTTCCCTGCACATTTGGAATGTCCGTTTATGTGAATGAGAGTGGGGTACACATGAGGAGAATGGAGCAAATATTGGTCAGCTCTGCAGCCCAGAGAGAAGAATTTGCCTCATGTCTCATATATTTGTAAAAGCACGGAAGGAAAATGTTGCAAGCTGAAGTAAATCCAAGATGCTCCTTCAGCAAGACTTCCTAAAACTAAGTAAATAACTCGAAACAAGACTTAGCTTAAGTTATGCCTTTCTGCAGTTGCCGTTCTAACTTCTAATAATTTGACCAACTTGTTGCCTTGCTTCTCTCAGTTAAAAAAATCCAAACCTTCCCCTGCTTCTAAATACAGTTCTGCTTTGAAAAGTTACTCTAAAAATGGCATGCAGGCTCCATGTTTATTCTATGTCAGTTATTTCCTTATCAAATGTGCTCAGTTAGCAGGTAAGGAACCTAGGGGTCAACCTGGATTTTTTCTTCACATGTAGGATGACCAAAAAATCAAGGATCTTGCAAGAGAGAGTAAGCCCTCAATAACATGTGTGCAATTCTGTAGTCTTCTGTGGCTTTGCATAAGGTTTAACTGACTGGAAATGATTCTGTGGTGATAAACAGGAGGGAATAGAAACCAGCTCACTTTGTTCTTTATGCTAGAGCTGCTGTGCTAACAGGAGCAAAAAGCGGTGAACAGTGATTTTAATTACTAAGTGAACAGATAGAAAATATATGACTCTATTTAAAGAAGAGGTTTGCTTGAAATTCCATGTTTTCAGAAATCTCCAGCTTCTACATAATAGAGCATTCAAGTGACGAGGAAAATGAAATGCTTCTCTTTTTTCTTGGTCATGTCATTCATGTGATGGGAAGAGAATGTATAGTCCTCATAACAAGAAAGGAACAAAATTATTTGAATTATTTTGCATGCAATAGCAAGATAAAATATCATGTTTACAACCCTCATTTATGAGAAGTCTTCATTGTGGAGTGCAGCAGGTCAGAAGATCAGTGTGTGTACATTTTGCTATACAGGAATGATAACCCGCTATGGGCATTTTATTATTTATTAATTCATCTTTGCAGCTTTGGCAATCAAGCATAAACAATTTCTACTCTTCTGAAATCTCTGTAGTCCGGAAGACCACAGTTGAAGTTTCTCCGATTTTTCTTTTAAATACTTAAGATAGCTGTCCTGGTTTGAGGCAAAAAAGAACCAATTTTCTTTTCAGTAATTTTACTTTTCAGTTAAGTCTCTTCTAACTGACTGCACTCTCTGAAATTAATGGCATGACAATAGCAAATAGTGAGCAAAATTTTTCTCAATTCAGGCTTTTGATCCTGCAATCCCAGTGCAGATTAAACTGAGCTATACAAGGCATACTCTGTTAGCAAGGGCAAAAAAAAGCCAAGAATATACTTTCCAGCTATGTAAATACTCATCAACTGAGTCTTTGCTTGGATGAAATAATTCTGTTCTGACTTTTTCTTCCAGTTGTGTGTAATACTGGAGCCAATGCAGGAACTGATGTCAAGACATAAAACTTACAATCTAAGTCCTCGAGACTGCTTGAAGACTTGCTTGTTTCAAAAATGGCAGAGAATGGTAGCCCCACCAGGTATGTTTCATTTCCAGTATTCTACTTATTTTATAGTTAAATTAATATAGAAACATTGGGAAAATTTACTGCAAATTTGCTTACAAATGAAAGTAATAAGAATTAGCACTGTTCCAAAAGTAAGCCTGAAAATGATTCTGATGTTTTATGATTTCAGTCTGACCCAACTGATTTATAGATGTGCACATTCAGATGGTTTCACTATGACTAGGATATAATTTAGTACAAAAATGTGTGTAGATGGAATGCAAAATGCCTACTGCCTCCATTAGAATTCATCGTTTGTGTAATTCAGCTTCCTGCTGTGACTCTGAAATTACAGCTACAATTCATAATTAATTGTCTTTGAGACTAATATAATGTTATTTACAGGCCTGGACCTAATCTCCTTCCTCTTACACCTCAAAATAATAATTCTCTCTTTTTTCAGATTATTAAAGATTTGTATATATAAGACTATTCACATGGGCACCCAGGACAAATTTTAAGCAGTACAGTTGCCCCTCTGTTCTTTGCCAATTTAAGCAAAGCCATGTAATTGTCCTGATTCAGTCTGCGTTTGGAAGATGCACAGAGAAATAGCATTCAGTACTCTCTAACGTGTTCCCTTGGGAGGGGCGGTTTTAAAGATGAAGCCCACCTCAGAGGTAGAAGGAACTGAAATGGTAGTTGCTCGTAGGCTGTATCGATGGCAGCAGTAGGGTAGAAAGCTACCTTTAGCCTTTGCCTCTGGCTGGCTCAGTTGAGGCCGTACCCTACATCAGAATAAGACCTGGATTTTGGTTTAGCACTGTTGCTTGTGGTGTGACCTTCAGCAAGTTACACGGTCACTTTGAGAATCATGATAGTTATCATGATACTCCCATTGGTAAAATGCTTTCCAATATCTTTATAGATAGTGCTGGGAGAATAAACTTGATCAGTCCATTATACAAAATTGAAAGCAGAGTCCATTGGTTTGGGTCCAAATATTATTCTACGGTTTGTATGTTAAATCTACTACTAGTAGTAGTACTATTAGTAAACATAGGAATTTAAGACTAGATGAAAAAATATTTCAGCACTTCTGCTTATGGATCATTTTAGTACACACTTTACAATATCTACCATTTGCTTTCCTTCTTCCCATTTATTGCAGCAGAACCCACAAGACAACCGACAACCAAACGGAGAAAAAGGAAAAACTCTACCAGCAGCACTTCCAACAGCAGTGCTGGGAACAATGCAAATAGTACCAACAGCAAGAAGAAGTCAGCTGCTGCAAACCTGAGTCTATCAAGTCAGGTACCTGTAAGTCTCACTTTGCTTTTAGGCCTGAATCGCATATGGTGCTTTAATTCTTTCCTTACATTGTAAAGAAGGTGCATTCTTGAGCCTAAACTATCGCAAGCAAAAGGTGATCTTGCACAGTGTGCTGTGGAAGCTGGGAAATTAGTGGAGAGATGTGAAGAAGGCATTCTGCAGTGCAGCTTTAACGAATGATCCTCAGGCAGGGCTATCCTGAGGACCAGGCGTGATATTTTTAACGCCTGGGCCAACTCCTCTGCTAGTCAGTGTAGTCCCTCCACTGGCCATGAGACTCAGATTGGGCCTTGTGTTTTTAGAGATAGCATGAGTCTTGCAGACTCGTCTGCTAGGTGCTAAGTGAGGATGAGTCCCTGTGGAACAGGACAGCTGTACCTGAGCAGACCGCCGGTCTCTCTACGTTAGTACCTTCCCTCTAATCAGTGTCGGGTTCAGATGCTTCAGTGGAACAGGTTATGAATTAACTTACCTGCAGAGGTTATCTCTTTTTCTAACCACTTCACTTGCAGAGGGTATATTCCCCGGAATATGGGTCTCGGCTTATCCACTCTGCTAGCTGTAACTATTGACATTCTAATTATATAGGGAAACACCAAGTCATTTCCAGAACTGTACCAGCACTTTAATAATGTCACATTTATTGCCTTAGTCACCATATAGGGGTAATCAGACCCCAAATTGTGACAAAGTGTGCTTCAGTCAATAGGGAGATAGCTTATGCATTTTAAAGCTAGGGAAATTATTTTGATATTATAGGAACTATAAAGTGGTATCTGGGGAATAACATGCAGGGATTTTTATTGGATTTCTGATCAGCAGATAGGAAAGGGTTAGGTCTCCTCTGAAGCCTGACAAAGAATATAGGCCTTTTGTTAGCACAAAGCAGGCACTTCCTAGGAAGCTTGAATACCCAGATAAAAAAGAGGAGTAGACTAACATCAGTGAAATGAAATAAAGATTTTTGTTTAGCAACTGATTCAGAAATCCACTAGCTTACAGAAGCTTTGGGCTTCAGTACATTAAACTCATATTTTCTCCTTGTCATATTAAAATTTTCACGTGGCTCACATCCCTGGAGTCAGATTCTTTCCCTAATATAGGCATCTCTGTGTTTTTCTGGCAGCACAAAGCAGTCAGAAGGCCAGCTACCTGATCCCCTTGTAGCAGGGACCACTCTGCCTCACTGACTGTGTCTGCCAGAAAACCCCTTGGATCAATAATCAACCATATTTAAGAAAAAAACAGCAATTAGGTGCAAAACTGAGCAACCAGTTAGTTCCCTGCTGTTTCCAAGTTTAAAAGACAGTAAAAACACTTTATCTTGGCTACTCCTTGCCCTGAGTACAGTCCAGTAGGACCAGAATCTGACCCCCTGCCTCTCTTCAGCCTGCTTCTCCCTGGAGAGATGACTTTTGTTGGCTTCAGTGGTAGCCATGTGTACTTGTTCGTCTGAGTGTAATTGAGCCCTCTGATAGTCACCTGTCACTCCCACTGATGTTCAAGCTGACTTCAGGTACTGAAAGGCTACTCCTGACAGATGAAGTAGCCAAGGCTATTTTTCTTGATGGAGATTATAGTTGAGCATCTGAGACATAGTGATGAAGTTTATCATGGTATGAGGGATGGATTTTTAGTCTTCATTGATTTTCAGGATGCTGCATAGTCAATATTTTTCAATATTGTTTCCTTTCTGTACAAGAGTAGCAAGATGCTCCAAACTTTTTTGTATGGAGGGTCAAGTTCTGTTTTTAGGACTCTTGCCCTTTCCCTCTGCACAGTGGAAGATGCTTAGCTGTTCCCTTTGACATACAAACAGCTCTTCCCATCTTCCCCACAGCAAAGATAGCAAACCAGATGGAATTGATGGTTGGGCCACCCTGTAGAGTAGACAGAACTCAAAATAATTTTAGCTGTGGGATATTTTGGTGTAAAACTATTCAACACTTTTCAGTTAAATAGGGAGATGTTACCATGTTTCTTCAAAATTATGCATTCTTTGAAGTGGGCCTTGTTACAGGCATGCCACTGCTTTCCGAAGTTAGCTGCAGGTAGCAGTAACTTGCTTTCTGTTTCTTTCTCTTAACTTTACCTTAAAGCGAATCAGTCTGCAGTTAATGTTTGATTTCCCTTATCTATGATAGAAGACAAGATCTTGTCAAACACAATTTGACAGTTTTGAACTAACTTAAAGCTTTATTTGGCCATAGAGCTTTCTGTGAATGGGACCTTACTGCTCAGTAGAAAAAAGCTGCTGAAATCATTCATTTTCAGTGTTAAAAGCATTTCCCCCCTCCTTATTAGAGAAGAGGAATTAAATCACTGCATCTTCTGTCCAGATGACTCACATAAGCAGAGCTAGTTTGAATTCTGTTTTTCCCATCGTCCTCTCTGGAGAACCCCAACAATAAGCTCATATCCATACCAAACCTGGATTAATAGGAAGTCACAGACTCCAGCTTTCTCTTTTTCTCCAGTCATTTCTTCCCAGCCAGCAAAGACAGTCTCTCTACCATAATAGAATCTAACTCCTAACTTCCTGTCACTTTTATGCTCCTATGTTGGTTTCTCTTTGACAGTAAATTAAACCCGGTTACAGAATGTTTCCTTCGCCTCTATTCTATGTAATGACTCTTGGTTTAGGACACCAGTAATTGTTCAGTTTTGCTCCTACAGTAATGCTGTGTACACTCTGGCAAATGTGTGAACTTACCATATCCCTCATCCAAATTTCTCACCTAAACCATTAACTACTGTATCTTTAATGACATCTTCATGTCTGGAGAGGCAAATTTTGCATGTTCAGGACAGATACTGGAAAGCAGCTGGAGTGCCATCAGCTATGACAAAGCCTGAAACTTCAGAAAGATTTGTCATTTTCCCCATAGCGCCTTCCAGATCTTCAGATAAATACATGGGGCTAAACAAACCTTGATTGATGAGATGGAACGTTTTTTGTCACATACGTATCTTTATTCAGTAATAGGAGGTTGTGCCATTTCCTCCAGCTGCGTATTTTCTGATCAGTTCTTCAGGCAGGGACAGTGCTGACAATACAGAGCCAAGCCCAGAAAGTGAAATGATGTGGTTGTATTTCCATGCATGGATCAGGTTGGCACTGCACCCTGCAAGTTCAGTTGCTGAGGCCTAATCAATCAGTATCATTTCTGTCCTTTGTGTTGCCTTAAAATTATTAGCACTTTGTTTTGACACATTCCGATACATCGTTAATAACACAGTCCTCAAAAGAATCTTAAGGGTCTCTGCCAGTGGGTGGGTACGCATCTTCCCTCTCATCAGTAATATGAAAAGGGTCAATCTCAGTTTGTCCTCAAATCTGTAACTATTTTTTATAATTTCTCAACCCTGCTAAATATAATAAAGTTTTGCCCTTTTGACAGTCACTTGCACTCTATTATACTCATTTTCCTTTATAATGTGGTTTCTGTGATTCCGTTAGTGATTCTCATGCTATTGGTAGTAGAACTCTTGTCCATATAACTCTTCCTGCACAAGTCCTTTGTTTAACACCTTTCCTATATATTACATATTTCCTACATTCTTAAAACAAATGTACTTTGCCAGCATGCTACATGATTGCACCACCCAACTCATGCCTAGGTTGGCCTATTACTTGTCCAGTGATGCTTTTGACCTGAATCCTGCAGGTGCTGAGGCAACAGGCTGTAGTGTGTTGGAACTAGAACCAAGTGTTGCTAAAGTCACTCTAATAGCACAAATACAAAAACATTTTTCTATTCTTCTCACCAGAAGTTTTCTTCTCTCAGGCTCTCATGGATGCAGGCTCAAGACTTCCAGTGCTTTCCACAAATGCGTTGCCTTGTGTTTAGCGTGTAAAGAAAGTTGACAGAACAGGGGCCCAGAAACTGTAGTCTACTCAGCTGTCTTAGTCTCAGCAGATGCTAGTCACCTGAACTGTTCTTAGATTTGTTCATGTTCTCATTCACATCTCTTCTTTGGAAGAAAAATTAACCCATTGTGCAGAAACTGGAATTACCAATTTCCTCTTTCCTCTAAACAAAGAGCAAAGATGGGCAAAATTCTTTCCTCAAGGTTCGTAGAAAACTTGTCTTTCTCATGTTAGCCTTCCTATGATTTCAAAGAAACTAGTTGTCTAATTTGAGTGAGTCACTGCCTTATCCCTTACGCATTACTAATTTCATCTAATACGTGAAGCTAGCGGCAGAGTTTTCCCAATTCTTTGCTCAGTTTTCAAGTCTCTTTAGAGGCTGAGATCTGATTCCTTTGCATTTTTCATATTCTTCTGTTTCAAATAAAACCTTCTTGCAAGACCAGGCCCCTGTATGTAGAGCAGTGACCTGTACACTGTGATCTGTGGATTACAGGTATATGCAAGATCATCAGAAGGGGTCCATACATCCACATCACTTAAGTATCACTTTCCATTAAGTTTAATAAAAACAGTGCATACCAATGATCCATTTTCATCTCTTTGAATTTGGAAATTTGACAACAATGCACAGCTCTCACAAACTCTTAAGAACCATTGCTCTAGGCTGCTCCAGTCATAACCATAGAAATTAATAGGTGGATTTTACTTTCATTTACTGACGAAGACCCTGTTGAGTGTAATACTGTAACCATGAACCCAGTGAAATATCATTTGTGTTGGAAAGAATAAAGCCTCACTACATGCCACTAAGTAAATCAAGTGTTCTTTGTTACATCCAGAGTCTTAATTAGAGTCTCCTTGCACTCTTTAAGTGAGTTACATACCTCAGAAATCTCTCTTTCTCTTTGTAGTTCTCTGTAAGCTCCTCAAAAGCCAAATCCATAAATAAACCTGCTAATATCGAAGGCAGCTATACAATCTTTTCCATGTTTCAGAATCAGGGGGTAGATTTAGGTGGTTTGTAATGGATGTTGTAGCACCAGCGCTGCAGTTCCAGGGCCAGAAGATTAGTGTCAGAAATTATCCTGTGTCTCAGAACTGTGCAATTCAGAATCTAAGATTTAGCCATAAGGAGATGAGAGTCAACAAGTTGGTTTCCAATTGTTGCGCTTTAGGAAAAATATTCCAAACAAGACCAGAATGTCAAGTTAACACAGAGGACTATGATGAGATGTGAAAGATAACCATTTTCCTCTAAAAAGTGTTTACTTTGAAACCTAATTAAAATGTCAGTTCTGTTTCTATAGATCATTTCGACACCAATGTCAGTCCGATGTTTTTGTCTTGGAGGCAGTGACCATTATGGGTGCGGGCAGCAACGGGGCCCTCAGTCATTTATAAATTTGTGTCAAGGAGCTATGAAGTCAATTGTTATAAAATAATCACCACTAACACGATTCTGTAAGAAGGAAGGAAGGAAGGCAGGAGGAGGTACCCTTCTTCTTTTGACTTAGCAGTTAGAGCTATGCTGGCTGCCAAAACTAGTGCAACTTCCAGTCCTTGGAGTATGAGGCTTGCTTTAACTACATAATTGATAGTTTCAGGCTTTTTTAATTATCTCAGGCTTGTGAAGCACTGTTTGTCTACTTCTGGGGACTGTGACACCTGAGCTACAAACTAATCACTGTAAAACACTGAGTGGGGCTACGTTTTAACAGCAGCAAAGATGGCAGGCATAGGGATGGGGAATCTTACATGGCTGATGACACATTTTTACCTCCAGACTCCAGTAAGAGATTGTTTAGCCATTGGATGATCTTTAAAACCCCAAGTTAAAAATTTTAGATACGTTACTGGGCATAGCAGAGCTAAACTTTGAGCTAGGTATAAAAAAGATGAAGCTTGAGAAATGACCGGTCTGTTAAATAGAAGTGCCTGCATTTGAGTTGTGCATGAAGTGATCTCTGTGTATAGTTTATATGCATCAATTTAAGTTTGGATGGCAATTAGGGTTATTTCAGGATGAAAGGTATGATATACATGAAAGCTGCTTTTGTGGTTATATTATTAAACAATACATTTCTATCACATAATGTAAAACATCCACTGCTTTATTTACAGTGCTTCACTGGAACCATATTTTACTATCATGAGACATTCCTTGACCAAAAATGTTGTTTCTAATCACGGAGTAAATTAATAAGATTGAGTGACTACAGTCTAAATCTTTTTTAAACTAATCTAGTCGAATATGTGCTACCATAACTAGGCCATAGCAGTGTGTGCTGCCGTGCAAGAGACTAGGGTTTAATTCTTGGATTCTGCTTCTCACTCCATGAGCAGGAGCTAGGAGCACTCCAGAGCTGCAGCCTCAACCCTGGGAGGGATGGAGCCTTGTGTCATTCAACAGCAGTGACCCCCACTGGCCAATTTAAGGAGAAGCATTGAGGGGCTCTAAAAGGAGTCACTTCCAGTCCTCCTCAGAGGTTGGTGGTCATTGCACGGGATCTAGTGAGTGGAGGTTCAATGGGGTGCACTCGGTGGGGTCTTCAGCTTTCATTCTGAGGAGCAGAATCCTCTCCGGGGAGGAACCAGCATGTGCGCTTCCTGAGACACTATTTTTGCCTGACATAACTATAAGTGGCAGGATTGTCAAGAATATATATATATTATTTTTTTAAATGTCCTGTAACTAATGCTGTGATATCTATCTTTTAAATAGAATGAGGGGAAACTCCACTAACCTCAATATAATTTTAGTTTAATTCCTAGAGAGAGATAGAGAGAGATACTCCGTAGCATGGAGAGAAATATAAGTGCAAACTGTCCTCTTGGTGGGTGTCATTATTCTAGAGGAATAATATTTGCAAAGAATCTGAGAAATTAGAGATGGAAATACTTACAAGGTCATTGAGCATCTCCCCGCTGATGCACGAAAGTTTCCTACCACAGATTGAGATTTTTCCCAGCCCAGCGTTAGGTGACCTGAGCAGCAAAGTTAGCACTGTTCCAGTGGGGTCATTAATTCTCAGTCTGCGGTTCTCAGTAACAGGAATATTGTCTTAGCAGTGGAGGTTACATTTTCATTTACTTAATGTCATCTTAGTACCCTAGTTTACATCTCATCAGATTGGCCAAAAGCGATCCTCTTCCTTTCAGCACTTGCAGCTGTTAAGCATATTTACCCTCCCAATCATTTGGTGGATGCAATACATATTTAATTCTTTCCCGTGGCCTCCCCAGCCAGCTGTTCTAGCCCCATAATTATTTTTGATGCGCTTCTCTAAGTCTCATCCAAGTTGCCAACCCTTTGCTGGTACGGCAACAGGGAGAATTTGAGGTCCGTACTCAAGAGCGTTGAAGTAAGAGGAACTGTTGCCACCTCGGTCTGTGATTCTGTATTTCAGCCACTGTGGTCCTTTTTGCCTGCCATATCACACCGCACGCTCCAACCCGACTTGCTGTCCTCTGCCAGGTCTCTCTTGTCATTACTGCTCTCGCAATACAATGGGGTCAGGTCTGGTTCAGC
>NW_009648963.1:1733941-1788629 GCF_000708025.1 Charadrius vociferus | reverse complement strand
AGCAGTGCACACTCATACATTGTCTGTTGTTTAGAGGGACAAAATAAATTAGGATAAACTTTTGGTTATAAACACTTTCGTCTTTTAAACTTCTATGTTGCAAAGCTGTGTGTGAGTTTTATTTAACCAAATGTTTTATGCATATACGGAGTACCAAAATATAGACAATGCAAAGAAGAAATTGTGTAACAGTTTCCATCTACTCACAAATTTTTCACGTAGCACAGGCTGAAAATGTGATATAAACATTCTTCTGTAGCATGTCAGCCTTTGCTGAGGGATATCAGAAACAGTGTAAATAGTTAGAGGCAATAATTTATATTGTTTCACGGTGAAGGAAGTACATATCTGCTTTAAAAGAAACCTTATTAAATGCAAACATTTGTCTTCTGTTGCTTTTTACAAATGCTTTTCCATTCATAAGGAGGAACAGATCCTTTAAAATATGAATCTGTTGTTCACTAGGATTCTTGGAAGGGCTTCTTAAATCAGCAGGTACAAAGCTAGACATCTGGAACTACTGCACCTTTACCAACCGCTAGCTGATGCCCTGCCACCTGAGCTGCATGAAAAGATGCATCCCACACAGTTCTTTAGTGGTTAGCACAGCAGCCTGAGCCTCCGCTGAACAGAGAGAGCAAGAGAGCTCTCTGGCTTTGCACCTTTGCTTTCCAATCTCAAGTTTGCACCTTTCTATCCCATGCTGGTTAGGATTTTTGCAGCAGATATGTGATGCACTGGAGTACAGCAGGCGGTTTACTTGTTTTCATGGAAGGACAATTTGTACTTAAAGCAGTGATTAGATGAATTCTTTCTTTCTTGCATGCTTCAGTTTTTGATGACTACTAGCTTCATCAGTGTAATTATAATTAGCACTCTTCATCTTCCTTTTACGGTACCAGCTGGACAGATTGGTCCTCTTACTGCACAGATTGGCGGCAGGGTTGCCTACATGGAGTTAGGTGACAGGCACCATGAAATAACAGATGGTAAATTCAGGGCTTGTTGGCAATCAGCAGGTTTTTGCTAATGACTTAATTAGCTATGCAAATTGTCAAATCAGTGTGAACATTGTTTTTATCGAAAACTTTACCTAAATTAATTACCATAATTAAGTAGCAGAATGTCAAGTTTATTGGATGCGTAAAAGGGCTTGGCTGGCTATGGATAAGAGAGTTACCATCTTTATTAGAGTGCTGTGCTCCATGTTGGAGAAGTCTGAGGACAAGGAATGCGGTTTCTTTTAAACTATTTCTGAAATACGCATATCGCCGAGTTGCAGCTGAGATGCACCTCGGTGCCTTTCCAAATAAAACGGCTCAGGAAAGAATTACGGGATGAAGGCTAAATATTTCAAGCAGGAGTTTAAGGCAGTTTCATAGCCTGCTCATTTGCTTAAAATCATGCTCAGTTTTCAGTCTACCTGCTTTTCAGTTCTGGGGTTTCTGAGATCCAGAGCCATGAGCATGCAGATAGAGAGATGTGTTATAATTTTCATTTAAATTAGAAATAAAGTGTAAGCCTGTCTCCTGGTTCCTACTATGCAGGAACTTTTAACTCGGTTGTTCAAATATCACAAAGTTAAGAGATGCAAATTCTCTAACATAATTTTTTTAAGTTGATTTTTTCTCTCTCAAGGTTTCCATATAACAAATATTGGGTGCTGTTCACAGGATGTGATGGTGGTAGGAGAACCAACTCTGATGGGAGGCGAATTTGGGGATGAAGACGAAAGGCTCATCACTAGATTAGAGAATACACAGTATGATGCAGCAAATGGCATGGATGATGAAGAAGATTTCAACAATTCACCTGCACTGGGAAATAACAGTCCGTGGAACAGCAAACCTCCTGCTAACCAGGAGACTAAATCTGAAAACCCCACACCACAAGCTTCCCAATAGGTTATTCTGCAGCGGTACCCACTGCAATGCGTGACAGTGGGTTATTAATTACTGTTTCACAGCATTCTTAATAAAAAAAAGTTTGAAAAAAACCACCTTTCAACAGATACAATATCTATTTCTAAACTAAAGCTATCTGATTTTTTTTTTAAATTAGGGAAATCTCTTGTATAAGCTTCCATATACATTTCTTGGAAGCATTCACACACAACATGATACTGGCACTGACCTCAATTAAAATAATTGAAAATTAAATAGCATCTCATGGCAAATTTCTGACAATGCATTTTATTGGAAGGGGTTGTTTTTTTCCTCATCAAACAATGGCCATATTTTAACAAGTCATCAGTGCTCAGGATCTCATTAACGTAATTATGTAAAACTTTTTACAATTGTAATATATTTTCTGCTTTTCAACTTGCACCTGAAATTTCTTGTTTCAGAAAAAAAATCAGCTTTTAAGGAAAAGTAATTTAAAGTAACTTTTGTTCTTTCTTTAAGTTTTCATTCATCGGTTAATCGTTTAAAGGATCCAGCATTTTTAATTTACGTTTAGCTGATGCCAGTAGATACTCTTTCCATCATTTAATAAAAATGCTGAAACAAGAAATGTCTTTTTTTCATCAAAGACATGAGAAATATTTTTATGTGGAAAAAGACACCCAGTCCTATGAGAGTTTATGCTTTGTAAAATTGCTGTCGATCCAGATATTTTAAAG
This sequence comes from Charadrius vociferus, assembly GCF_000708025.1. NCBI lineage: Eukaryota > Metazoa > Chordata > Aves > Charadriiformes > Charadriidae > Charadrius > Charadrius vociferus. The sequence goes on along the minus strand of NW_009648963.1, from coordinate 1,786,006 downwards.
CCATGTAATCCATTAACTTTGTGGGCAGCTTGATAAATCTAAAACTTTTGTGTTTTTATTATTGTATCTGAGTTGGCTTTGTTGTTATTTCTTTTCATAGTATATTTCTTGTATAATATTTTTGTAAAGCCCTCAAACCATTTTTTGTTTTACTTTTTTTTTTTTTATTCTGGTGTATTTATGTGAAACTTTATAAAAGAAACTAATTTTTTCATTTACATATTAATATGTTCAACTCATCATGTAAAGACACAGTGAGTCAGTGTGTTATATAATACAACTGTATTTTATGTATGCTTTGCCAATAAGTGTGCCAATAAACTGTGTTAACAAATGTGCTCTTACATAGTGCATTTATAGTTACTTGCATGCAAAAGACACGTGCCCGTGTGCAGGATCGTGCACCAGGAATTTTTGGAATTAGCTTTTCACTGAATTACAGTCCTTTTCCAGCAAAAAAGGAAAGCCTGTAGTTTAGGTGTGAATCGCGTACAGCTCAATTTGGTTAGACTCTTTTTTTTTTTTAACATTAATGATGTGTAACACCGCAGGTCAGTAACCGCGGTGAGAGCCAAGCACGAGGGAGCGCAGGGCATCCAGCAAGCGCACCTCCATCCTGAACTTTGCATCCCGCACCTCCCAGGGCTGGGGCTTATCAGAGCAGGGATTTCCACTCTGCTGAATTCTGTCTGATAGTTTTACGATGAGTCCCTCAGCTGGGGCTGAGAGGATTTAAAAAAATTCTCCTTCCTTCTTCCCTTTGCTATCAAATCAATTGTTCACGGGAGCAAGCAAAACCTCTGGGCTGGTGCAGCCCCTCTGAATAGAGCCCGGCGTGTAAAGCCCCTCGGCTGAGCTGGGAGGCAGCGAGGCACACACCAGCGTCCCGAGGCAGCTGAGAAACCCTCCAAGGGGCACCTTCGGGTGGCAAATGCCTACAGGGAGAATTACCAAGGCAGAGATACTGAATCTACACCATCCTGCCTTTTGTGCAGGGGAGTGATGTTTTGCTCTTGACTGAAACTGTACTTTTAATATTACTGACATTATAAAAGCACATGAAGAACTCCTGTTTTTTTTCTAAACGTACCCAGAAGCCACTCTGGGGAAATTGTCTCCCAAGTGTACATACATATTTTTTAAGCATGCTTTTGCTGGATGTGATTCCGACAAATAGTTTTGAAACCACCATTGCAGAAGAAATCCAGGGCAAAGCACCCTGTGCGGCCACTTGGGTCTTCAGCAGCAGGCACCTCCCTCCCTGCCCAAAGAACGAACCTCAGCCTCTGCCGTGGGCCCTGTTCTCCTGCCAGCAAAGTCCTCATCTGATGAATTTTGGCACCTGAGGTAGGCGTTGCAGGAAGGCACCTAAAAGACACTCCAGGTTTCTGTAGGATGGAGAGCATGACGGATATCAACTGTAGGGTAGAATTTAGAACTAACTAAATGACAAATGAGGACTGAGTGTACCTGCATAGATAGTAAGGCTGCTCCTTCATAACACTCGCAGGATGTAGGAAAGGGTAGGTCTATCATTCAGTGACTATATCAGCTGTGTTTTTTCCATGTAAATAATTAAATTCACCATGTATTCCATTAAGGGATCACTGGCTGCTATATAGCTGCTATAACATTACAATTATACACTGTAATTCTAATGTTCAAAAACACTAATCATTCATATTACATTTCCACGAGCACACTCTAAAAGGCGTTCCTTATTATCAATCTTTCAAGACTGGCACTACTATTTCAATTTTTTAAAGATTTATGATGTCATATTACTCCTGTTGTTTCAGTAAATAAACACAGGAACGCTTGAAAAATGGGTAACAGACTCCTCAGAGTGCTGTCCTTGAATTAATCTGGAAGGACAACTTCCTCCATATCTCCTCAAAACCCCCGTCTATGAGCTATCAATCCACCCTATTGTGGCTGGGGTGAATAACAGACGGAGCTAGCCGATTCTATTCATTCACTTATTTATTCGTACAAGAAAACGTCCAAATGGGCCGGCGCAGCGAAGCAGTTTGCAGTGTGCAGCAGCTGCCCACGCAGTCTCGTCACCGCAGCTTCCTTCATCCCCGTGCCTTGGGCTGCTGCACCGGCTTTTCTTACCGCTTTTCAAATGATACAGTAAACTCGTCAAGGGAGAGGCTGCGATCCCGGCTCTTCCCACGTGCTTGCGCCCTGCCCTTGAGAACTCTACATACGGGTAGAGAATGAAGGCATCGTGATCACATTAACTACTGGGTTTGATGCCTTTTGGCGATGGGTTGTGGCTTTTGCGTGCTCCGTGACCGTCTGATGCAGACATGTGGGAGAGGTGAAGAACGATCACAGGTGAGCTGAAGTAACACCATCACAAGAGCTGCGGTTGCAGCCTGAAGAACACAAGTTTGAAACTAACAATTAATTTTGCTGCAATCTAATCTCACCACCTACAAGAACATTGTATCCCTCTTGGAATTTGGAAGGAAATAATGTAGTTGACGCTTTCCTCTGGGGAGCCCTGTGATTATTAAAAGGAGGAAGGAAGCTTATCTCACGATGCTGAAATACTTTCAAAGAGAAAGTTCTTGTTTGTTTTTGCTAAATGGAGGGAAATACTGGTCCTGAGAAGTGCCCTCGCAAATCAGAGGGAGGAAATTCCCGGAGCTTACTTAGAAAAGCAGAATCATACAACTAGAAAAGTGACTAGATTAGAACACTTAGAACTAAGCTGGTTGCTGTTACAAAGGACTTGGAACATGCAGGAATCGTGAGCACTGGTGGGTTTTGGTTATTCTTTGAATTGTTTTGCTTGGAGATTTGGGGTTTTTTGGACTTTGGTTAGCAAAGTCCACTTCGCAGGGAGCTCCCAACACATGTGAGTCACCAGCTGGTCTCTCCAGCTGCCCCTCATGAGAACATGTCAGTTCTTAAAGCTCCTTCTTTCTCCCATTCCACAACAAGCCAAAATAACCAACATTTGGAGCTTTGTAGTCTTTTAAGAAAGAAGGTGTCCTCGGCTTTCATCATCTCCACATTGGTGCATGTGAAAGTAATACCGTTGTAGGACAATTCAATTTGGAAGGGGCCTTGGGAAGTATGGGCTGGTATTTGTGTGCTTGCAGTGTCAAGGGGCTCTGTGAAAGTTGTAAGTGCCTAATTTTCAACCTTGGTCTGGGAGAAGGTCCTACTCTCGCACATTTGGGAAGCGTAACCAACTTGTGTCCGTGAGGAACAGGGCAAAAGCGCCCATCACTGGAGAGCTGCTGAGGATAATTGGTCTTGGAGCGCACAGGGAGAGATGGGGGTAGAGGGGAAGGCAACTGCTGAATGGAAAGGCAAAATGCTGAGCAGCGCTGGGTGTTCTCTAACACCAGGGTGGAAAGAGGTTCCTTACCCTACTTTTGGTGCGAAACACTGTTAAAGGAGCCTAAATGATACAACAGCTGTAAGAAGAGACTAAATTTTGCAATTTTGTGGCCTCCATGAAAATCCCATTTTAGCAAAGACAGGATGAAAGAGAAAACATGAATGATTGATACTGAAGGAAACCCAGTTTGTGCCTAATATATCCTGGAGAAACTGCTAATGGAAATTGAATAGTCCTGAAAATATTTCCTGAGACTGCAACTCTGATCAAGTAGCCCTATGGTGATATATTGCCCGTCCAAATTAAAGCTGCCCTGGGGCACAAGTAACCCCAGCAGCTGGTTTTACTGTGTAGGACTGGATGATTTGTATGTTTTTTCTAGCTTTTTGACAGCATATTTTTATACAAGGCTAAGGCCCAAATCTTCTACTATGTAAGAGGAGCTAATGAATATTTAACATCCCATAGAACTGATGTTACTCTAGCATATCATTATGCTTCTATTAGAAAGGCTGGTGGTACCCCACCATTGCAGAACAGCAGATGGTACCTTTAGATAAAGAGTCACTTATGGAAGTCTCTAAATTTATAGACCCTGCCGCTATGTTTCATGAGAAGATATGAATTTCCACTCAATGTTCGTAGTATGGAAGTCTGTTCTAATTTAGTGTGTTATTTTGACAGCAACTAGTACCAGTTCCTTCAAAGGCAGAGGCTTTATTAGGAACAGGAATGGAGCAATCTAACTGTAGGAGCATTTCTTCCATGACCCTGTGAGTAACTTCTGAAAGAAAAGAACTATATCCCTTACATCAAGCAATAATTTTAATGGGTCTATGGGCAGTCTTAATCCATACGCACATTTTAAAACACCATTATGCACTAAAGATGACATCAGAGAATAATACACTTGTGCATACAGAACCAAAAACTTTATAAAAAGCATCCAGCCACAACTGAGCACAACCACTCCAACTCCCCAAGAAACTCCTGATTGTGCTTCCATCAACTTTACAGGGAGCGGGATGAGACTGATAAGCTTCAGTCTGGATCAGTTACTAAATGCATCCCTGATAACTCAGGTGCTGAATGCCATTACTGCACATTAGCAGGGGAACAGGCTTCAGCTGAACCTAGATAAATGCCCACCCAGTGTGCTGCTGTTCCTGTTGGACACCCAGTTTCAGGATCCTTTAGGTCTATGCTCATCGCTGGAGTCCAAAGTTCTTCAGGTCATTTTTCTTTTCTTTCTGTGTGTGGTTGTGGGGATTTGTTTGTTTGTTTGTTTGTTGTTTAATTTGTGCTGTGATCTTTGACATAAATACTCCTCAGGTGTTCAAGTTCTTGCCAGTTGGAAGGTGGCACGCAGAACAGTCATCACAGTATGTGTGTAGAGCAGTATTTTATATTATGCTAAAAGGAATTCTGTCTGATCTCTGGAGATCCTCAAGTTGTGTATCGCCCCAGTTTAATTAATAGCTCTGTCTCAACACCTCTGAATTCATCTGAGATAGTATGTACAATTTTGTATTGAACAGCCATAATGTATAAGGCCAATGTCTCCCTTGTAAGTGCATTAGGAGACATTTCAGCAAATGCTTGATACGAAGCAGGCATTTAACACTCCTTATCACATTCGACTGCAACTCTCACTTCATCACATGAAGTTTCATCCTCCCTGAGTGATCTCTTGGGGGGTCTGAGTACTGGAAAAGCTTTTAAGAACAGTGTTTGGTGCTTTCAGATGCTGGGTTGAGGGTTTTTTTTTTCCATTCAATTTTCCTTCATCTCTCTTTGATAGCTTATGAAAATTTGTTTGCCATTTTGCCTGAAGTTTTTAACCTTCCATCTTCTTCTGGCTATGTGTAAAACAAAATGCAGGACTCACTTGTACTCCACACAGACAGACCCATCAAAACCAAGGTGGGATGCTCCTGGGTTGCCAAGACAGATCAAATTCAGCAGACAGAAGGTGTGAAATTTAGGAACTGTGATGGATACTGGGGCTTGTCTGTCTTTGACTGTGAACTCCATTTTTAAAGGGAATTTTCAGCTGTTTTCATTGAAATCTCCCTTTCAGGTTAAACTTGTGATGCCAAAGGGTGATAACAAAAGGTGAGCAACTGAGACAGTTATCTTTTTTATACAGGCTTTTCAGCAGCTCTACAACTGTCTCTATGCTTAAATCATCAGCTCCTCTAACGTGAATCAGGTGTGAAGTGCTACAGGCGCTGGGCTCATAGCGAAGCTGTCCCAGGACAGTGACCAAGGGTCTTTATTGTGGTTCCTGAGCTTTGTGGTAGCAATGCAATCTCATTTTTCCATACTGTGGCTACCTCCTCTGCTTGCTTTTGTGTCAGCAGGGATGGGAAGTTTCAAGTTGCCTTTGTTTACTAAGTTTCGCTCTTATTTCAGCCTAAGGGCTCAGAAAAATAGAACCTACATCATCCTTCTTTCTCCCATAAAATGTATTATTTTCCAATATGCCCCTGCCTTTTTTTTTTTTTTTTTTTTTTTTAAGCCAGAACCCCCTTGAGAAGGATCTAACTCACAAATTTCATGCAGCAGGATTTGGTTTTACTGTAGATGCCAGCTGCATTCCTGGGGGGGGTTGGGGGGGAATAATACTAATGACCAGTTTCTAATGAGTGATTGAACAGTGGCACTCCACAGGGAGGCAACATTTTTAAGCTCAAGACCATGTAATAGTGGGATGTGGGCTTTTAAAACGGAAACAGAGTTGTCAACTCCTATGATTTTATTGTGAGACCCGCGGCATAGCCAGTTCTCAAGTAGGGAGCAGAAGTGTCAGGGAAGGAAGGAGTGGTCTGTATAGTAATTGCCTTCCAACAGTCTGATGCTTCAGAAAGTGGCAATCTACAAGACGACAGTTTCTAACAAAAGCCCATATACCGGGGAAGAAAATTGCAATCAGTAACGGAGGAAACCTTCCAGAGATGGGCTTCATGCAGGCACTGCCAGGTACCAGGCTGGGCACATAGCTGCAAGGTCAGGACTCAAAAGGGAAATGGAAAATTGATTTTATCTTATTTTTTATTCATTTTAGTCAATTATTCTATTTTTTAATCATCTGTGATGATGCAAGTCAACACCAAAACTGTTCTCCTTTCTTAACTGCAACAACCTCCTTTGATTAACGGATTAATCTGAAATAACTTTTGAGGTAAAATAAACGAAACACACGGCCAGTCCTACCTTGAAACCGGGAGTCATTTTGCCCCATTAAAGGCCTGGCTGCACTCACAGCTTTTCCAGGACTGTTATACCTGTCCGCCTACGCCTCACCCTCTGACTGAGTACCTCGCAATCTCCTCCGGGCCAGCGTCTCCCTGGTGGGAAGGTTTGTGGCCATTTGACTTCCATTGCAGAATACCTGCCTGCACGACTGCAGGCTGCTGTGAAACAGCCAGGGTAAATGTGCAGAAATAATGAGCCTCAAAATTACAATTCTTAAATTTTTGTTTTATTTTATTAAACAAGAACCTTTTTGTTTGGTTTGAATGCACTTTTTTCTTTCAGTTCCTTCCAGGGTTCGAAATTTTAACTAATACTTTGGTAAGTTTTTTCTCCAGATTTGATTTCCATGCTTTAAAACAAAGAACTAAAAAAATGCTGGAGCTAAAAGTCAAATATCAAATACAAGCACCTCTGATCTAGCCAGGGGTGGGCTGATGAGGTTCCCTTCTCAAGGCTCCTGACTAAGCCACGATGCTGCAGAGTGAATTATACAGATCGTGTCCTGCCCAGCTCTCTACAGAAATATGCTTGTAAATGTTGCAGAGAGGTAGCTTGAAGGACATGCGAATGATATAGATCACCCAAAGCATCAGTTATTCTATCTTTTTCCTCTCCTCCCTTCCCCAGTTCCCTTCAATATTTGAAAATAGACTAATCCAGGAGAGCTGCAATAAAAAAACAAAATCATAAAGAGTTGTCAAGTCTGCCTTTCCAGTTACAAGCACACATCTTGAGATGCTTTAAATGTGAACAGGAGTGAACAACCCTGACTGTAACAGGGCCGGTATCTACCTGGGTGGGTCGATTGCATTTTCTGGGTGTAGAGTGCAGCAAGCAGGACTGAATCCTCCCTTTTTGTTATTCCTAAAAAAAAAAAACCCCAAGCAGCCCAGTTTCCTAAAATTCCCACAACAGGATGATGTCGAGGACCCCACTTTCTGTACAAAGATAAAAGCCTTCGGAGCTCAGCTGGCCTGGTGGGAAGTTGGTGGATCCCCATGGGAAGCACACGGTGCCCTGGCGAGGAGCAGAGCACGCACAGCTCCCGCAGCACCCACCTGCCCATCTCATTAGCTGCCTGTCTCATTAGCTGCCCCATGCCATCCTTCCGCCCCCGCTACCACCCCTCCGCCTGCGCATCCACAGCCCTGCGCTGAGGCCACTCAGCCTTTTACCTGACCCAGGACACTTGTATGTCTTAACATTAGAGAGTCTTGAGTGGAGCTGTGCCAATTTGGATCCCTTTATTAGCAGTATTAAATTCCATTGTGCAGGTATTTCCACAGCTGTGAGTTATTCAACATAAACTCCTACTGAAGTAGAGAATAGGCTGCAAATAACCCACTAGGGAACAATTTCTTAAGTGCTAGTCATCCAGCAAATTCCTTTATTCTCAGTTTTTATAGCAGGATTATTCGATGTAGAGGATATGTCCAGGTTATAATGTATTTGATTATTTATAGCAGATATCTTGTGGCGTGAGCTCCATTTTAAAATGGACGAGGATTATTGGAACTAGACAGATGTGATGTTAATTTCCAAAACTAACCTCATTTTCAGTGGAGCCTGTGCTATTGCTTGCACTCTTGAGAATATCACTTTTCTGGTAATTTTTCAAGCCCCCTGTTGTTTTCCTACTAAGCCTACTTCAGCCTATGATTTCTCTGTTTCCCATATCTTTCCTTGATGATTATTCCTATTTCCCTCCCCATACCACCAAATGGACCACCCTCCCCTCCCGTAGGGAAAAAAAATAAAAAAAGCCCTTTTTCTTTTCCCGTCTTCATCATCCCTTCAGATACGCTTTCAGTTCTCGGGAAGCCCCAAGAGCAGGGGGCGCCTGATTTTAAACCCCTCCTTAAAACCCTTTGTACCCCACCGAAGGGAAACTCCCCCATCTGCCTTGCTGCCTGCCTGAGCCACCCGCCTGCCCTTTGCGCTGGGAAATGTATTTAGAGGAAATATACCCTTTTCCTAATGCCTTAGCCTAAGGACAGGTAGCCCCTTATACAATGCGTATTGCTGGTGTCTCCAAATCAGGCTCTTGGCACAGCTCTATATATACTGGAGATATATATATATATCTCTCTATATATACATTGGCTATACAGCAGAGTTCGGTCCCTTTTTGAAGCCGTTGTTATTCCCTGCCTCCTCGCCCCCTGTTTGCTCTTCAAAATCCTTTGAGCTGACCCAGCAGCTTAACTGAGCTACACCTTGTACCAAGAGGGCTGCTGCACAGCAGCTCTGCAGTCAGCTTCTCTGCCACCTTCCCGCCTTCAGAAAAGCGGACCCCGTCACCCAGCGCTTCTGCCCGCAGATTTGGGAGAATCCCATCAGCCCCAGGCTGGACTGGGTGCCACCCTGGGACAGGCTGCGCAGGGCTGGCGGGTGTGCGAGAGAGGTGGCCGGGCAGCGAAGCCTCAGCAGATGCTGCGCCTCTGCATCCACAGCTCTCTCTGCCCGTCTCCTCCGTGGGATGGAGAGACCAGTTCTGGAAGGTATATTCACGGGGTTATTCCATACTGAGCTGAGCCACTAAAGTGCATTGCCTGCAACTTTTTTTTTTTTTTTTTCCTCTTAAATCACATGCATTTATGGAGGCATGCTGGTGTAGTTTCAAAGTGCTGTGCGTGGTTCTTTATTTGTGTGACTTCCACTGAATTTTTTTAAAATTTTTTTAATAGAAACTTTGTAGCAAAATCTTCCAAGTGCTGCTTAACAGTGCTAGGATTTCATTCCTCTCATCCCTGCCCTTTTTTTTTTTTTTTTTTTTTTTTTTTGCAGGCTATTCAGCCGGCAATATTCTGGGCTTTTCTTAATGCCTTCCATCTCCTCTGTGCTGCTGGGAAGGGGCCAGCCATCAGCCAAACAGCAAGCAAATAGACTGCATGCATTTAGCGTAGCGATGGGCACATATGTTTTTAGTGAAGAGTTTATTTGCCAGAAGAAAAGTAGTTTGAGAATTCAGGTCAACTTTTGGTGAATCGCTTCGACCTAATAAATATAAGAGGTGAGGACAGAAAGATTTCAGAAGTGCAGAAAAAGTTCGTATCAATTTTTCTGAAACAAATCAGCTCTGTTTGGTTGGGCTGGGCTGCTCCTGTTGCCAGCAGCTAAAAAAAAAAAAAAGGATGGAAGGGGAAAAGAAAGGGGCAGGAGGTTCTCTGGCCCCAAACCCAACATCTAAGTCAGGACTGTTTAATAAATCCCTTTCTTTTGGTGCCCATCGCTCGCCTGCCCCAGCCCTTGCCCCAGCTCTCCCCTTCTCCTGTGCCAACGCTTCTATTTCCACCCGCAGCCATTACAACCTTCCAGATCCCTCAGTCCCTCCCACGAACATGCCCAGGGCCCAGCTGGAGAACCCCCAGCCCCTGCCATCCCATACCTCTCTTTCTAAAGCTCTGCAGGAAACTCTTCTCCAAACCCACCCAGGGCTCCCCAACCTCTAGCACCTCCTCAAAACTTTCACAAGCTCCTTCTTGCTACAGACATTGACGTCAGAGCAGGGACTTGGCTCTTCTTCTGCTGCAGCCCACTGTGCCCATCGTCTCCTCCTCCTCAGCAAGCCTCTCACTGTGCTCCAGCAGCAAACAAAAGACCCCAGAGAGATGCTGCACTCACCAGTAGTAGAGAGTCCTGTCCTAATAGGTCTCCAAGGGCAGGAGAGAATTATGGTGGGGGAAACCCTGATATACAGAACTTCTTCTTCAGGTTGCATTCACAAGAGACTGAAATGTCACTTATATCTTGGCAAAAAAAATGTTGTCTTTAACACTCACTTAAGATGTAAAAGAGTTGGATTCAGTCCTCAGCCTCCCATGTTACATGAGGGTTACTGGAGGGAGGGTGATCTCATCTCCTGATGAAGGGCAAAGATGATCTCAATAGTATCTGGGCCAGAGGAGAGCAAGCAGCTCCAGAGGATGCTGACGCTCTCTGCAGAAACTGTCTTTCCTCCAAACCAGTCACAGGAGGGATTTGAGCTTGGGTTTTGTACCACACAGAAAACTCTATCCTGTTGGCTATTCAGGTGGCACTGGGATCACGCTCTGTTCCATCTGCTGTCCCCTGTCAGTCTCAAGTATGGTTTTTGTTAGAGTGAATAAAGCAAGTCCCAGCAAATTGAGCATGATCCTTTCAAGCACAATAAGAAATTCTGGTTGAAAGCTGACTTAAAAACATAATTACTTCATTTAACTTCTTGTTTATTTAGTAAATTAGGAAGCACCACTACTGAGAGAGCCAAAGCCATGTGTCCCTGCTATGGAAGGACAAGGTCATTTTGGTGCCAGACGGGGGCTGTCCCGACACGCAGAGAGGTGGCAGTTTCTCACTGAGGTAGGTAATTCCACTTATTTTGGTGACAGGAAAATCTGTGAGGCTCAAAGATCCTGACGTTAACCGGCTACCACCACACTAAACCCTTTTTCTGGCTTTTCAAGCTCATTGAGTTCAGCCCCTGCAGCCCCTGGCAGCAGCCACCGGTGGGGATATTTCAGCAGAATGGTTCGTCTTCCCAGGCACGGCAAACAGAGCACTGAAGAGATTTATGGATGAACGTGTTGAATTGCATCGCATACTTGAAGATGATAGAGACAAATATCGGTGCAATGGACCAATGCTGGCTTTACAGCATTGCTTAGGACACCTCTGCCCACAGTCATGGTCTATGTCAGGGGGGTCCCTGTCCCCTCTCCCCTGCCCTGCCTCCCACCCAATTTGGTGCCTTCTGGGCTGGCTACAAAGCTCCAGCCCTTGCTCACGCCAGCTGGGTGTCCCCAACCTGAGAGTACCCCAGTGTTCAAATCTCAGCTCTGACTCACAAAACGAACACACCTGTAGTCTAACTGCTGGTCATTTAGCAAACGACCTCATTTAGAAACTAGCCCCCTCAGTCCAATTATCCCTCTTCTTCAGCCACATGTCCTTATGTAGCAGTATTGCTCATTTATATGCTAATTTTACTAAGTCTACTTCAAAGGGGAGAATTGTTTGTTAAAAATCTTACACTCCAGCCTCAGTTCAGACCATCTCATTATTTACCTGCAAATTTAGGGAGATATGGGTAAAAGCTCTGTTCTTTTATGATCTATTGTCTAGGTGATCAAAGGAAACCATTCAATATGAAGATCAAAAAGAGTCTGGCTCCCAGCAGCCCAGCAGCTGGCTCTGCCAACTCCCAAAGTCTGCAACCCCTCTTATAAGTAAAGACTGATTTTACTATTAAATAACTTTTGATTACAAATTGGAGGGAAAAAATACCCTTCGTAATCATAGTCTCTTTACTAAGGTGTTAATGAAAATAGGCTTCATATCAATATTATCTCAATTATTAGTCAAGGAATAATCGCTATGTATATAGTGTCTCTATTAATAATCCTCAGATAATGAAAAATATCCCACAGACATAACTAATACTGCTTGATAAATTGCTGGTGGCCCACAGCTAACCCAGATTTTCTTTTTTATATAGCTATACTGCTCAAAGGATTTTTAAAACAGGAACTCAGACACAAAAGTGTTTACTATTTAGAAAAGGTGAAAGCAGTGACTGTTGGTTGAAGTATCAAACTGGGACACCTCATGTCCCAGTCTGTTAGGGAATTATGTCAACAGCGTAACACGATGTGAATAATGAACCCATGCTTTTCAGGGCTGACATAATTCCTCAGCCTAAGGAATTTCAAGAACTGTGATTTGTAGAAATCCTACTCTTCTAGAAAAGATAACCCACAGAATTTTTCAGCTTCACCACAAATAAACGTTAAATAGTATACAGCTTTCTTTAGAAAAATAATGTGAGAAGTGAAAAAGTATAGACTTTCAGGCTTTAATCTTCCCCTTAAAGTCAACACACTGTAATTCACTGTAGTATGTCTCTCTTCCACGCTACAAATGGCAATAAACAAGAGGTTGAGCACTGAAGTATATTTGGGGGCTCTGCAAGAGGAGCACGAGTGTATTTTGACTTCTGAGATAAAGAAATGTGTTGTTGGGTTTTTGTTTTTTTTTTTTTTTTTAATCTTAGAGAACTAGGTGAAAATCAAACAACTCAAGCATGCATGCATCACATGAATCTGGAACAGTGGTAATAAGATGGTACTGACAAGCCTTTGGACTGCTCACACCTACCCCTAAATGGCTATGTATGATCACAGTATTTTCAGATGATTTTTTCAAATCCAGTGACCAAATTAAAGTGAAGATAACAATTTCTCTAAGACAGCACACAAAAGTGTGCAGCTGAGTCAGCAAGGGAGCTTGGCTGGCTTGTGCCTGGAAATTGGCGCCTCCAGGCAGAGAGAGAGATGGGATCTTGAGCCCACCCAGACACCAGGAGCAGCTCTGCACAGGGGCAGAACTAAGAACTGGGCTCTCCTTGCCCAAATTATGCAGTCCCTCAAGCTAACCAATTTTAAAAGCTGGTTTGGAATATTAATTTTTAAGTAAAATAATGTAAAAAGCTAGAAATTTTGGAAAAAAAAAAATTTGTTTTTGTGTTTTTTTTTTTTTTTTTTTTTTTTTTTTTTTTCCCACAAAGCCACTTGATCCATTTCTGAAAATACACCGAATTCTCCTCCTAAAAATATTAAGCTACCTCTGGAGAAGCAAGGCCTCCAGTGCTGCTAGGAAAGGTGTTTTTCTTGTTGTGCTATAGCTGGTTAGCGCGATTCAGTATGTTGTACCCGCTCCTGTCAGTCAGTAGTAAATGAATACCTCAGCAGGTCTTAGATGACTTTTAGTGCTGTTCTCCTTTGGAGCAGATCTAAAGCTGATGTTTTGACCAGTTGTTAGTATTAAAGGTCTGATGGCACTTTACAGGAGGGTTGGGGTGTAAGTTTCCATGTCCTGGCCAAATTCCAACATCGGTAATTAAATTCTGTCCATCTAAACTTCCCCCTGTGGCTTTAGTTGGCTCAGGTATTCTTAATTTCCTGTCTTAAAATGTTCCATAGTGTTGCAGCGGTGCTGTTAAATAGTTGCCAGGTTTCACCTCGGCAATGTGTGAGATGATTCATGCCTTACAGATTTGCAGATAGCCACACGTCAGTATGGCCTACGAGAGCTGGAGGAGAGGCAGGGTAGAAATGACAAGATGTCATAATGACTCTTTCCTCCATTCATTTCCTAATTTTGTGACACTTCAGAAAAAAAAAAAAAAGATATTAAAATCTCTCCATTTGTTAATGGAATAAATTCCTCTCCCCCTCAACCCTTCCATTTCTTGCATGCCCAGGAGAGAAAAGAGCAGCTGAACAGACGTGTGCGGGGCTGAATGAAAACCCAGACCCCCGACCATGCCAAGATGTGACGAAAGCTGAGGTCTACGTTTGAACTGCTCTCCTTCCTCACCTCCACAACACACAGCAGCACATTTTTCACTTTACATACTACAAAGCTTTGAGAATTTTCACTTCCAAATCTAAGCTTTATGCCCTGAAATGATTCTTACGGTAGTTTCTGTTCTTCACATGTAACAACAAAGCACCAAAGCAGTGCTGAAGGTGAGATGAGCCCAAGTGAACGCATGCTTTAAGTTGCTCCCCGTTTTGTCCTTTCACTGGCAGTTTAAAAGCTAAACAAAGTCTAAATTGCACACACACCCCATAAAAATAAAATACAGCCTCCAAAAAGTCCTTGTTCGGTACGGTATATGCAAGTCTCTGTTATTTGACACTCCTTCATTGTTATCTGCCCCGTTTCCTCCCTTAGTTTGCTTCAGCACTGCAAAACTTCTGAACCCAGGCTGGATGTGGGGGAAGAGCTTAAAGCATTCAGTCTCTCACCAAAAATAAGCTAGGAGGCAAAGCTGTCTTCATGAGGGAGGAGAGAGAAGCTTTTCTATTAGCTGATTCAGCCCACCCAAAAATCCAAGGAACACTCCCAAGGTGTCTACCTGAATCCATTGCTCAGGTAAGACGAAGTGGAAAATGAGGCTTTTGACTGAAGCACCTCGGTTTGTTGCCTAAGGGGGGAGGAATATCCCTGCCATTTTAACACAAACAACACGCAAGTGTCTGCCTTGTGGTACGCCTCATGCATTTATCGTGAGGTGGCAAAATCAGGCTAGTAATAAATTGGTGAGATTTCATTCTCATACAAATTTCTGAAAACTCTCAACAGCTATAAAAGCCACTGGGAGTCCAGCAAAAGCCCACTACTGCCTTCCCCAGTGTCCAGTAGAAGAATGGTCTCTTTTGCAAGAGTAGGGGAAGACGCCGAAATGCATTAAGAGCTCGATACTCCTGTTTTTATGGCTTTCTCCTGCAAGCTTTGCTTCAGAAATGGACACTGGTGTAGCTCACAGTGAGAGCTTTGTCTGACCTGTCTGTTCAGGAGCTCGGTGAGTTACAGACTGGGTTACAATTGCTGGGCTGCCCCGTCTGCAATTCTGTGCTAATGAGGGGTAACGGGCAGACCTGAAAACTTTTTTTTAAAATAAGGAAAAAAGCACTGTCAGAAAGAGAAAGCAAACACATGCCAAGTTTTGTTGACAAAAAAACCTGCAGAGCAGTAAAAAGCGGGGGGAGCACTAATGCTGCTTTGCGATAAAGAGTGTTCTTGAAGATGCACATCTTTAACTGATCAGGAAGCTCTGGAGGGTCGGTCTAATCTATGTGGTCTCAGCAACAAAATCTCCACGCCTCATTTCCTGGCAGAAAGCCAGCTTTTCGAAGTCTCAAGATTTCCCGAAATGAGATCAATTAGGGCCCGATCCTGGAAACCTGGAAAGGGTTGAGTTCCCAGGAACGACTGTGCAGTATGCTGGGGGAAAAAGGAAAAAAAAGAATAAAAGTTTTTCTGCCAAACTGAATGAAAGTCAAGCACTTTCTTAATTAGGATAATCATTGCCTGTATAAAGCCAAAAAGTGATGCAAAACGTTGCGTTGGAAGTCCCGCTAAGCAAAGCTCTGTTTGACAGTCAAGAGTTTTCACTTTGTCCTTCATGAAAGCAGGCAGGGATCATTTTCTTGATCTGCTCTGATCCTGCTGCCCTTAAACATATAAAATTCCCACTTCAATCAATGGGAGCTGTGCATACTTAAGAGCTGCCAGGTCGGGCTCATAAATGTCTGCCACTGATTGTACAAGACATCGGCACTCTTACAGCTGATTAGAGGAACAGACATGTCAACAGCAGATGAGACCTTTGCACAAATAGGATAATGACACCGTGTCAATATTTTCCTAATGTGTGAATAAGTGCTGTGAGGGACGGGGCACACAATATTCAAGAAACTGAAGTGTGGGAGATGATGGAGAAAGCTTGCTGAATTCTTATCTAAACACAAGAAGGAAATATTAAATATTAAATCAAATTATTAATATTAGAATATAAGATGTTAACATGACACTTCACCTTCTCTAAAGCAGCCTGTTACCACTTGCCCTTGACATATAATCATGCACTAAACAAATGATTTTCTGTTACTGCTTTCCAGTATGGAATAAAAGCAGTGGAAAAGCTTTCATTTTGTCAGAGAGAGAGAAATTTCATGACAAGACTGCACGATGTGGTCACTCGAGGTAGCAATAGCAGGGGAACATACATACGGAGGGCTTGGCCTTGGCAGCATGTGGGGATAGAGATGTCCATGGCGTTAAAAGCCGCCCTGAAACCCTCCAGCCCTCGGGCTCTCTACCTCCAGGACAAGTCCCGAGCAAGAAGCAAAGCACTGCTATTTCTTTTTTATGTCTTCTGCCTTGTTAAATATGGCTCAGAAGCAGCTAGTCGTGTAAGCATAATTCTGAATTTTTAAGCTCACAAATTGATGTAAGTCTAATTGACTTAGTAGATTTATTTACTTACTCCAAGCTGAAACAGAAACTTAATCATTTAGGTGTATGGATGCTTCTCAAGAGGCTTGTCTGGTGTCTGGGACCACCTGGGGATCCTACAGACATTTTATCCTTCTCCTTCCAGTACTAAAGTCAGTGTTAGAGTTCATAGGAGCAATTCAGAGGTGACAGAAGAAGAGAGACTGTGGTCAGAGGTGTATGCAGATAAGGGCTTGCCTTCTCAGGAGAAGCTTCTCCTTGCCAATTGTCTTGACTGGAGGCTGCTTTGTAGCAGCTCATGGGGCAGGAGATCATGCCTGTTTTCTCATGGGGCAGGAGATCATGCCTGTTTTCTCACTAACAAAAATGTTACATGTTAGTATTGCCATTTTCTTGCGGGGTAGGCTTCCATTTGTCTCCAGTCTCATACAGGGATGGTGGCCCTTGCTTACATCATTTTCCCCCTTTGCTTGAGATGGAGACATGATGTAAGAATTACGAACTCAACACCAACTCGATGTTGCTGTTTTTCTTCCCTCCCCACCAGCCCTGTGTCCTCACAGTCTTTTTTCTGACACCTCTCGTGTAAGCCACTGTCACAGTATATAGTATGTATAGTATATATGTCTAAAGACATCCGTGGGCAACCGTGCCGGTTACCTGAGTTACCTGCTGTCTTGGTTATGACCATGGCAGGTGCCAGTCCATTTTCTGTTCACAAGTAGTCTTTAGAGAGTCTTTTTATAAACAATGTATTAGCAACCAGAAAATTAATGTAGACAAAGTGGACAAAGCTACTATTTAAGCCAGACTCCCAGGAGAAATAGAAGGGAAGACTTATGGTTGGACTCATTCTGAGCAGGGCCTGGATCAAAGGACCTTCAGAGGTCCCATCCAATCTGCCGGAGTCTGAGACCGTGGAAGGAGGGATGGAATGAAAATGCATAAATATGCTTTTGCAATGGACAGGCCCAGCCCAGATCTTGGCTAGCCAGAAGGAAAAGGAAGGAGAAGCTTCATGATTCAGAAAAGGATCCCAGACCTCCCAGAAGACCGGGTACTGCTTGGCAGGCTTGGATGAGCTGCATCGGTGTCAGGACATAAGCATGTAAGATCAGCCATTAATTGAAAATGCAGGAGGCCTTCAAAGTGCTTGAAATGAGCACCTGATGTCTTAAACTCAGGGCCAAGAAACTCTGGGGGACTTGGAAGTCCCCAGCAATCACACAGGGGGAGCACAGTGATTCCCATGCCAAATTAGTGATGATTTCTGATGATTTCTGGGTCCTACTAGAAAACTGGTCAGTGTCAGCAGTGTCTATAACAATGGGACTTTCACATCTGTGTTTTTACAGTAGAATTTGTAATTCTGTAAAGTACTTCAGTGCTTGTGAAACCCGTTGCATGAATTAATAAATTATAATAGCTTGGAAAATGCAAGGCATTCTGATTCAAATCTAAGAGGACTCTAATCCTTTCATGCTATGAGGACATCTTTTCTATATTCCCTTTCTTGGGATGTTAAAGATATATTTTTCCAAAGCATTTGAACAATCTGACTGGGACCCAAGGGGAAATTCTGGATGCTTTGTGGTGGAGTAATGAGTCAGAAAGTTTTCTTGCCAGGGATTGAGAAATGCCTGACCTCATTTCTGAGAACACTGCATGCAAGGGAAAGATTTTGCCCTTAGTGGAATTCTAAATGTTTAGTGTAGACCTCTGAGCATAAGGCAACGGCATGCCTGTGCAGAAAAAGAAAAAAAAAAAAAAGAATTTGTGATTATCTTTGTATTTACTTATAGGGAAATACATGGTTTAAGTCAAATTTAAAACCTGAACAGTGCAATTAAAATCTTTGTTTTGGACTAATTTTAGGTGTGAAAAGAATATAATAGTGAAGACTCCCTGATTATTGTTTATTGAATATATAGTTTTGACCTAAACTACAGCTTTGTATACATAGGTTTGTCTTCCAAATCATAAATCTGGGAAAGCTGCTGGGGGTCCAGCCATTTGCACCAAGGCAGGATTAGCCATATCTACTGCATTTCTGAGAAACACTTATCTAATTCCTTCTTACAGACCTCCAGCATTGAAGATGCCCTGGGCAATCTATGCCCAATGTCTAATCTGAGTCGTCCTTGCTCCAAATGTAAACCCAGTGTCTCAGCTACAGCGCTATAGTTGCAGAGAACAAGAAACACATATTAGCCCTGTGGCTATATAGGACGAGTTTTACTAAACTGCTGGCAATTAAAATTTGGGGCACTTTTGGTTTGTTTTTATAGTCCCAGGGTCTGTAATCAAAACACATTTTCCATAAGAAGAATTACTACTGGACCTAAGTAAATTTATATATATATAATTGCCAATTTTGTATCACTTTGTTCTGCAAAGGATGCCTATTTCTTTAGGCACACAGCAAAGCCCCTGTGGCTGGCAGCTATTCTTTGGGTGGCAGACTGGGTGAAATCCTCCGTGGATGCATGCAGCTCTCTGCTTTGCTTTTTTGCTTTGCTTTGCTTTGCTTTAAGGTTTACCTCAGTAAGTCCATAAACAGTGTTATTCACTGAATTCCATTTATTTGTCACAAACCTGTTTGAATTGAGTACATCAGGGTCTGACTGCCACCTTATCTTGGTATCTCATCATCAGACAAACATACAAGTGTGTGCAAAAATCTATGGAAACATTACCAAAGCTGATAGCTTACAAAAGTTTCCTTTATGGTAATCGTACTAAGTTGCTATATTCTACAAAGAAAGACCCTAAATCCACAAAACTACTTCTTTTTTTTTTTTTTTTATAGGCAGTGGGTACCACTGTCTTTAATGAAAATCAGTCTTTTTATCCTTGAGACTAATATAAGTCCTGGCCCCGGAGTTTGAACCCTATCTCCCTAGACTGCCGGAGCATTCTCATTTTTCATCCCCGCTGAGAACACAGCTACAGCACATTTCCTAATTTCTATCATATGTTAGTGTGTTTTGTAAAAGGCAATTCCCTTTTTTTTTTTTTTTAAATAAAAATAATCAAATAAACCACATTGCAATGAATAGATGTTTTCCACTTTTTTACCTTACTTGATCAACTCATTTGAGAAGCCAGTAGTTATTTTCACTAGAGCTAGAATTTGTAAGACTTCAGTCAAAAATGTGACTTTTTTATATCTTATTAAATTTCATGTGGGTTATGCAGAAAATAAATTACAAGCAACTGTACTACATAAGTACCATTGCTGTATTTTTTTTTTCACTGAGCAATTTCTGAAAGCAGTATAAATCATAGGCTAAATTCTGCTGCCCTTCCTCCAACCTCGCTGAGCCAAAATCCCATTAAAGTTAACTTTGAGATTTGGCCCCATGACTGGATGAGTATGGGAAAGCCTGTAATTTATAAGGCCATATCCAGTCTATTATATTTCTGGAAAATGTGCAGAAATATATTTTTAAGAGACTTTTCTCTCCAAGTTCCTAAAAAAGCCTGAGTAATTTCAGGGAGGCAATCTGATAGACAGATTTGTATGAATATTTATATAACTAATAACAGAGCCAATACTTCTAAATATTTTCTAAGAATATTCAGTCAAGTAAAACAGTGAACGCATCTTGGCTGTTCGTCTTCTTTCTATTTACTTTCTTTGAATATTCCCACAGATGAGTTCACAGGCAGGAGTGTTGAAGAATAATGACACTATTCACAAAGTGGTTTTAAACTTGTAGCTTGGAGCAGTTTCATCAGAAATCCCTCCTAATTTGTGAATAGAAATAATGATACGTGGCAAGCGATGCTCAGAAAGATCTCACATTTTTAATTTTGAATAGTGAGTCTTTCAAATGTAAACAATCTACAGGTGATCTTCAGAGAACCTATTGAAAGAGTAATTTCCACTAATCCAAGGAAATTATAAAGTATCTTCAGAAAATATGCAAACAGAGAAAGGTTAAATCAATTAAGTAGGTTATTTACTACAAAATACTCATTCAGCTGTGGAAACTAACCCCAAACAGATGTACACTGCTCTGATGTACACTTGTGGTCTATTTGAAGATAAATTAAAATGCTTCTCTTAATATCAAATAAATACTCTTCAAAACACTTCTTCAGATCTTCAGTCATTACCACGAACATGTGCAGTGCAGAATTAAACACTGCAAATATATGCATCTTAAAGGTCAGGACCTGACGAGTGAAGTCTGCATTTCCACCATAGGAATTAATAAATTCCCACATATCCTATATGCCTGAGCTCGAGTTCCTCATTAAATAGCTTGAATTTTGATGAGTGGGATGAAAACAGCTCGATACAAATTTGAGCACTACCCTGGAAGCTGTTTTGACTGTAGCCAGGGTCCCTGCTCTGAAGTCCTGCCAGGCTCTTCTCCAGCAGGACACCTTACATCTAGGACTGAGTCCCCACTGGTGGGCAGACACTAGACAGGTGAGGGGCCTCAGTTTACCTCCACCTTGCTGTTTTGCGTAAGTAATGAAAGAAAATCCAGGAAAATGTATCAGTTAGGTCCATTTTTCTCCCTACTTACTGCCCACCAGCAAGAGGAAGAGACTAAATCTGTTCTGTCTGAATGGGGCGGTGTGGATACATTTATAGGATATGCAGAAAAACTGGCATTGACTATAAGAGTCTCTTGGATGCATTAACAATAAAGCCCAGTATGGATTTTAGAAACGATAGGCTGTTCAAGCAACGGACATTTACTACAAGGCTACCTACTTTATTTGTGGAAGTTTTATGTTCTTACATGTTTAAACTGCTTGCATGTTTATGTTTAAACCATATACTTAAATGTGCACATGGTCTGCAATTGTTTCAATAGCATAACTTGTCAGACCTAGCCGGTTAATATATTTTACAAGCACTAATACATTTGATTGATGTTGATATTTTCTGATTAAATTTACTGCTGATTAGTTGATCATCACTTTGAACAACAAGAAATTATATTTCACTGGTTTTATTACACTGATTGGCATTCAGTTTATCAGGCATGGCACCAATGGGAATTATCAGAGCTAATTGATTTCTAATGAGGATATATTAATTGCATAGATGTAAGGAAATTCAACCTTTTTTATTCTATTTTATTTTCAGACCAGCAAACATGAGACTATGAAAAGGAAACATCCAGATCCTACAGTAATCCTTAAATTCTACACAAGTGCCTTGACCTTATACTTTAGATTGATCTGCCTGTAAAATGGATCTTTACTTCTGAGGGCTTTTTTTCTGATTCTGGCTGAAGATTTGAAGAACTGTATCATTTTTTCTTTTAAGTCTAACATACTGCTTTTTTCATCAAAAAATAATTCCTAATAGGAGAAATAATTGTTTTGGGTTTATGCTGTACAGCTTCATCTCTTCTGGGGAAAGAAAAAATGATTTTAAATAACACTGTTATTAGCTTTAAATACATGAATAAAAGGGGATCGAGGACATAAAATAGAAATGTAAAAAAAAAAATAATTAAAGCAATTAAAAACCTCTTCAGAGTCCTTACTTAAAATCTCATATATCTGCCTTCCCCTGCCTGTGGGTGCCAAGATGAAATGTTCAACTAATTTTGCAGTTTTTAATACTAGCTTGCTGGGTTTTGGTTCATGATTCTATTACACCCCTACTATCTGGTTCTCACATACTGATATCATCAGTGCCATTGGCCCTAATTCAACAAAGCACTTACGTATGTGTGTAAATCCCACTGACATCCGTAGAGGGTTGCACTTTGTTGAATTGGGGGCCGCTGTCATCACAAAATTAAACATGGGGAAAAAAACCCCTATAGTCAAGACTTTCATATGTAACCTGAAAACTAGCAGCCATGCCTGTAGACGTCTGCTTGCATTTTCCACAATACTTTCTCAGCTCGCCCGCTGGTCGCTGCCACACGCTTAAGCTGATCTGAAGTATGGGGATGCAGCATCCTCGCACCAGTGAACTTCCCTGCCTTTGCTTCGCACATTCGTTCTCCCTCTCTCTTTTTCCCTTTGTCAGATGAACTTGGTGTTTTGCAAGCCACAGCCTCAACCCTGCTTTAATGCTTTCTGAAAGCTGCTTGTTGCAGGCTCAGGATCATAACTAACTTGTGTGCCAATATTTTCTTTAATGCTCTTTGCTCACTTTTAGCCCTGCTAATGAAAGCTGAAGTGTTTCTACTTAATATACTCAGAAGGATCTTTTTGAATGCACTCTAGCTGGAGAATAAGTTGAGGGTTTCTTATGAGCACGCGCTCTGAGAACAAAGCACATGCACTCCATCTTTAGGGAATTGCTGGCTGTCTTAACACCTCTCCAACATGATTCATGCTAAAGCGCTTAGGAATATCGCTCTGTCCATGTGTTGCTCACCAACTTCCCCAGCCTCTGCAGGAGCAGCAGGAGTGGCCTATTGGTATGAATAATTTATGGCTGGGGGTAAAGCATTTTTACGTCTTCACGTGTTCACCCATTAAGCGCAACTCAAAACCCACAGGAATGCACAGAATGTGGGGACTTCTCTGGCTCCAGGAGCCTTAAAGGAAAAGAAACTTATCCACATGTGCCAACGCTGCAAGTAAAAGTACCTCAGGAAAACTGTTTCTAATGCAACATTTCAAATGGAGGATCTTAAGACACTTAATATTTCTTAATTATTTTAGTTCCATAGTGCTGACCATAAGACAGATGCCGAATTGACAGCACAGTTATTACCTGAATGCTAAAGTTCAGCTTTACAGATGGATGTGCTTGCAGCATGCACTCATTAAGCATACATTTCCAAACATATTTTATTTCAGGTTATAGTATTACAAGACTCATTATGAATAAAATTAGTTGATAAGGTGCTTATAAAGCACAGGGTGATGTTTATTTTTATGAATCCTTACCTCAACTCATAAAGGTTTGTTTATCTTTACAGTAAAATAGGAACCTGAGTGTCCTATTTTCAAATGTGTGCAGTTTATCAAAACACTTAAATTCTACATTTAAATATGCGCCTGCTTTTTTATGGTTGAAATTCAAGTAACGGTACTTAGCCATCAGCAAATACTACATAAGCGATAGGAAAAAGTAAAAATACTCTCCCAGTATGCTGATGGGGCCTGGGGCACGTTTCTGGATGGACTGTGTTGTTCCACGCTATGGGGAAGGGTAGGTACTTACATGCATAGCCTGGATATTTTAAAAGTGACTAGCCAGAGCTTAAGCATCTGGTAAAAAAAACCCAAACTAACCATAAATTCCAGACGAAAGTTCAGAGTTGACAGTCCTCATCCAACTACTGGAAGATGCACAATTGTTACAGACCAAGAGGTCTTTCAGAAGTGGCATGTTGCTGGTGTCAAAAGTGACGGTATTCTTGCCGGGCAAATGCTTTCAACCGAGCTGCAGCGTTGTTGGAAAGTCTGAGCAGCCCGTAGCAAAAATATTTTGGTTATCATCCTGGGAGATGGCTCAGGCACAGAACAGTCTAATGGGCAGACAGGATCTGTAAGAAGATGGAGCATCCTCGGTTTAGATGAAATCTTCTGACAATTAGCCACACAACCCTGATGTGTCTCAACAGGGCAAAAAGAAAACACAGGTGAATTTTCATGAACTTGAAAAAGGGAATGTCATTGACACCGAACCAACCCTCTTGGCCCCATTTCAAATTCTACTATAAATACGAGCACAATAGAGACTTTTTTTTAAAGTAGAGTTTTAACTCTAGAAAAAAAACCCAACTCATTTATTTCTGAGTCTTAACTTTGGAAAAGCCAGAAATCTGTCTTAACTCTGGAAAAGCCATCTGAAATGCTAATTCCCAAGCTCTCCAAAAAAGTATCACCCTGAGGCAGAAACGCAGCACAGAAAATTTCAGCCTAGCTGCTTTATATTGGGAAAAATCCTCATAATAGGAGTGGCCAAACAAATCACCAAAGATGATTGAGACAGGCCTAAAGAACTCACCATTGTGAAGCAAAGCACCAAGAAGTCAGAAAACTCTGGAATTAATGTTGGGTGATGAACTTTAATCTGCCATACACAGCCTTTAAACACATGATGACGTGCTTCTCTTGTTCCCTCCTGTTGAACGACTGCCTTTCCAGTGCCCAGAATGAGCAGCAATCATTTAATGAACAGATCTTCTCAGGGAAAATGTGAGTCCAATGTAAGAAAGAGAAGTTTTCCTCTTGCCTTGTCCTTTGAAACGGTGTACTTGTGTTCACTGACATAAAACAGAAGTTTTTAAAACATCCTACTTAGCCAGACATCAATGATATCAAACTGGTAAAGGTATAGCAATCGTAAAGGCATCGAGAAGCAGGTATTAAATAGGAAAGTCTGAGGAACCATAACAGCAGTGAAATTAGTACTAAGAAAGAAAACACTTCTCAAAATCATCTGAAAAACAGAAGCCTGCTTATGAAGAAGTACACACGCACTTTCTGATTTGCAGATTTGTTGGTGGTAAAGAAAGCTTTTCTTGCTGTTTTAATCATCACATCAAATACTTTTATAGCTAAAAATAACATTTTGTGGACACTTTCTATTTTAAAAAGTGAAAAAAAAAATTTTCAAAACATGTTTGACAATGCCAGCAATTTTTCAGAAAATTTTTTGATTTTAAAAAGAAAGAAAATTGGTTGAGAATTTTTCAACAGCTTCTTGAAACCCATTAGCCTCGACTGCCATTCTTAAAGGAAGTGTACAAGAAACTGCATGTATTTAGAGAGGTACAGATCAGTAGTTAAATCTGGTACTTTGCGAGGTTAATGACCATACACAGTCTGTCAATTGAATGGATGCTACTGTGTTACTTTCTGACTTTATTGAAAGAAATACACTGGAGAATGCATTTGAAGGTAGGCAGCCCTTACTACTGAAAGGGGCATATACATCTTGGAAGATACACTTTGCATCAAAACAGCTTTATGAACAAAAGCTGTTTCCCTGCAGAGGTATTTCTGATCCCGGATCTTTTATTGTGAAGGTCTTTGTTCCTGTACTGTGACACCGAAATAGTTAACAGCAAACTTTTGAAATCAGATTTGAAAAGCGTGATGAAAGAGCCTGATGTTTTGCCTGATTTTTCCTTTCTTTTTCTCTGCGGACAAAGGCCTTGAATGCTGAAGGCTGAAAAGCCTATTATCACCAGAAAGAAATGTAAGTAAACAAGGCATTACAATAATGAATTCTACAGTACATGACACCAAGGCAAGAACCAGCTCTGTGCAGCAAGCAGTGAAAGATTTGGCTGTATCTTGGCAATTTTTCAAAAATGATAACAATAAGAGGTTTTGTCGCTTCAGACATGTAAATCAAAAGGATATTTCAGCACTAAAAACGATACTGAGAGTTTCTAACCGTTGACCCCAAACCAGCATTCAAAAATAGACATTAAAACTAAGAAGCTATAATCCTACAAGCCATGCACAATCAAACCTAAAGAGCTAAAAAGATTGAATTTTTAAAGTCCATTTGAAATTAGGTTTGCAATAACTACCCTTATCCACAGGAGAAGGATTTCTGATATTCAAAGTTAAGATGTGATAAAAAGGAATAATCCAAAAATTATACCAAGAGTATATTTCAAAACCAGCATTGGAAATGGTCTGAAATTCCCCAATCTTGTTCCTAAGTAAACAACAAATAGAGAGGCCATGCACGCTGGTCGTTTGGACTATAAGGGCACGGAGAATTTTATTTGTAGGAAGTGAAACGTGAAGATGGTGAAATTTGATATTCAGGCTTTTTATAGTGCATTAACAAACTGTGCAAATGTGCCTAAAAGCAAATAAAACCAACAGCTTGGCCAAATCGGCGCAACAGAGATTGGGTAGGGCATGAGGGATCTGTTCAAAAATCTCATCTACTGATAAAACTGATAGCTGCATGTTAAAACTCCCACAGCAGGAGAGAGTGCCCGTGTCTGTGAGCAATACCTTACAAACCCTAAATGAACAAAGAAATGAAAGCACAGTAAAGTCACCTGTTAACGGTCAACTGTGTCCTTTCCACCGTCCACCTCGTCTGCGAGGGAGGACACGAGCCCTTCCTGCGCCGGCGAGGTGTTGCTCATAATGCCACTGACAACAGAGTATTGCTGACTTATCTGGGGCATCCCGTGGGAATGAGCAGTGTCACTTCAAGAGACAAATCCAAATAACAGGCAGGATTGGACTAGGCACTTGCTCCTTTCCTTACCTAAGCCCTCACTCACCTCAAAAAAACAAAAAAAAAAGCAAACAAAGGAGCAAAAGAGGGCCGCAAACAAGACACATACTCAGGTGAGGTGAAATTCCACCGCAGATGGGTCACAGGTTGAATTCACGTATTGTCACCAAGCCAACTGAGGTCAGCACTGTGCCTGGCAATCCCCAGTGCTGCAACACTATGGCCCCTTTTCACCTACATTAAACTGAAAAAGAGTGACAGATTCTCAGCCACTGAACAACCTTCCCTTTGGGATTTGCCCCTTGAGAAGTTTGTCAGAGCCGGGCTCGCAGAGCGGGAGCACAGGAAGTTCAGGCAGCAGAACCACCACAAATCTTGGTTCCTGACTGTGTGTTCTTCTGCATCAAACTGCCCCATGAAGAAAAGCCCAAAAGACTTCTTGACAAGCCCGATGCCTAAAAGGGCAGTACGGAAAAGACAGAACTGCCTCTGAGGTGGTTTTAGAGTATGAGCTAAACTGGGAAGAGTAGCTAAGATGATTTGACTTGGGTGAAGATGACCTTCAGGGTAGAGTGCTATACACAGTATGAGAGGGGTCAGTAACATTTTTCTGAGGAGTGGAAGGCAGTGCCAACCCATGCGGAGGCAAGAAAAACATCTTTCTTGTACAGATTGTCACTAAAGTGTCAGCACCCACGCTGTGACGTGAAGTAGGCAATGTTAAAGAAAGGATTTGGGGTATGGGAAAAACTTTCCCTTCTTGGCAGGATCAGACGGGGCTTTGATCCAGGCTTGGATGGGTCCCAGGCTACAAGCATTTCTACGCAGCTCAACCGAGACCAGTGCACATAACCCCCAAAGTAGTGACAGTCCACGCCTGCTCCGGGACCAGAAGGGGTGATGACACATTACAAACACAATAATAAGTCCCACCACAAGTTCAGAAATTTCTGTATGGTGTTGCATGACATAATATGGCATGCTCTTATACAGCTGCGGGTAGTTTTGAGTAGAGCAGAACAGCCTGGACATGTTCTGGATTAGTGCTTGCTGTTATTCCCTAAAGAGCCAAGACCTTTCAGTAACAGGAGCACCTACGGAGCAAAAAAAAAAAAAGAAAAAAACCCAAAACCTCCCTTCACCTCTTTAAGATCTACAGTAATCACATAAATTTATAGGAATCGTGATGTTACTAAACCGTGAGCCCTTTGTAAAGGCTTCTACAAATGGGCCAGAGTGGAGCTGAAACCTGGACTCTCCAGGGAAATCTCCACTTTCCTAAAGGTCTGCCCCAGCTTCAATGTGTGGAGCTGAACAACTGAAAAAGCAGCTCTCTGTTTCAGTTAGCACCAAAATTGGAATCAAGATCAAAGATTTGGTTCATGATCAGTCCCCGCTAGCCTAGCTCCACTGAAGGCAACAAAAGTTAGCTTCAGTTAAAGCTCTGGCTCAGATTCTATAAATGAACTAAATAAAGTGTCGGAAACCACGATCTATTTCAGTGATAAGCAGTTCACTTTGGTTTTTTTTACTGATTCCATTTTATAAATCATTTTAATGTGCAAGTGAAGTAATACTTTCATGCCAGTTTAAGTTGCTTGGTGCTGACTATTCTAATGTATATATGTACAGAAATGAGGAAGAACTGTGAAGCCAAATCAAATGGTATAAACATTTGCACTGTGAAACAAAACTTAATTATTTGATAAAACATGTAATTAGGTATTAATCTTTCATACCATGTAAACATTTGTCTGAAAATCAGCAAATAATAGCTCTCCCATTATTATTATAGACACCTAATCATATAGCTCTTTCACATGCAAAAATTACCGTCATGAATGTGAACACCCTTTTTTTAAATAATGTGCAGGGGGAAAAAAAGCACAGTTTTACACATGGACTTTTTTATTCGGAAGTACTCAGTACCCAGCACACTTACTGGAAGCTGTGGGATTACAGCAGATCATGCAACTTTCAGCAGTCTAAGTTACTAAACTTTCTGCTTTATCAGCTTATCTCATGCATGTAGAAAATTTATTGCTGTTATATCACAAATGTTGTTGCATTAGCCATTGGGCTGGTATATTTTTTTCTCAACATTAAATAGTTCCTCTAGACTTTGCCACTTTACACATACACAATTAATTCCCAATGGATTTAAGTGATTTCAAAAATACGTTGAAGAAGAAGTTGAACCCAATGTTTTTATTAAATTACTGCATATGAATGACAATATGGGTAGTGAACTACAGCTCCCAGACACATTCCACAACGTTCATATTTAGCAGGTCACCAAACCATTGAAGTGTTATTGTAAAACTCAGGAAGGCTGGGGGGTGGGGAGCAGGGTGGGGAACAGGACGAACCAGAGTGAGAACAGCCAGACCAACCCAGACAAATTCCACTAAATTCCCTGAGCCATACAGACTTACTACATGTCATTTATCCAGCGAAGACAATGTTAAGGAGGAATGAGAAAGAGCACAGTATGATATGACGAGGAATTGCACGGCCAATTCATCTATTTTTTTGTGAAAGGGAAGGAAGCTGTAAAAAGTTGTCATCGGACAATTTAGTCCTCACAGGAGAGTGTAAGTTTTAGGCTCAGTGTTACATGTGCCAGGTGGTTTACCTCTAGAAGCTATTGGGTGCGCTGCAGAGAGGAAAGCATGAAATAACTGTAACTTTTCTGGTTTGGTGGCTATAGTTGTACCCTTTAATTTCCCGCCTGGCAACAGACACATGAAACATGGGAGCTTTGTTGAGCATTACGCCCAAATTAACAAATTATAAGGATTTTTTTTCCGCTATAAACCTGTTCTTAGAAATATCTTCCCGTTGTGGGAAACCCATTTGGCTCACAGAGAAAACTCCCCTTCTGACAGAAGCTTCATCTGACGCCTGTTTAGGTACCACCCAGGGCTCTAAGCTTCTTGGCACTGTCAGGATATATTTCATGCTTAACATGAACACATCTGATGGGTACAGTCCCTGTTCACTGCACATTCACTGCTTGGTCTAACAGCTAATTCTGACTACCTGAGAAGGTAGCAGTGGTTTTTCAACTTTTGCTCAGCTTCTCTTTTCATTTCTCATTGGCCTGGGCCTTAAATTACACCTGTCTACTTTGTATATCCTACTGGGTTACTACTCCGTGTAGCTGCACCTGAGAGACCAAAACCCTATTACATGAGGTGCTGGACAAACATCGGTTTAAAAAAAATAATATTGATCCTGACATAGAGAATAAGGTAGAAATGGAGAAAGAGCATGTCTGAGGAGATGAAGTAATGCTAATAGGCAGTTGTATATTTTATAAAACATCCTCATAGAGTGTTTTAGAAAGTAAGTCTGTTTGCCAAAGTTAGGTCAGAAGAGATGGCAAGCAAAGAAAAATCAAGAGGAAAAACAAAAGGAATGAACCGTTGCAGCTAGGACTGACTGCAGAATGAGATCAGGCTGGTTTAACTGATCCCAGAATACATCCTAATACACTTAGATCTAGTCTGCCTGGAAATACATCCACTTGCCTTATTTTTAACAATGCAGGCTGTATTAATGTTTGGATAATGAGGTATTAAGGATTAGATAATAAAGATCTACACGCCCTACGGCAGCAGTCCTCTGCAGTTGAACATTTGTGATTGTCGAGGTCCTCACCTGCAGGCCAGAAAGGTCCTCACTTTCTCATACCTTAAGAGCAAATGCTTGGACAAGATTTAGCGCCAATTGGTTAGCCATCTATTAACGTTTTTTACATCCTTTAAGAAGAATTTGGTGTTAGGCTTCTTTCTGTTACATTTAGAAAATTATGCTGCTCTTTTATCTCTTTTATTCAATATTTTTGACAGAAAAAATGATTCACAGCAGTCAATTATTAATATTTTCAGTACTTTTTTCATTTATTAGTATTTTCATAACTTTCTCTAAAATGGGTCCTTTGCAATGCTTTATTTTTTCAGGCATTGGTTCCTGGAAAGCCACCTGTGATTCCCAGCTCAGGTCTGGAAGTCTTCTGTCCCTTCTGGGAACATATTTTTAGTGTCTGACTCTTCCACTTCATAATCCTGTCTCTGAGAGGGCAGGGGGGCAAGGTTGGGGGCTGCAGCCTCTAGCGCTACAGTATTGAAAGTCTCACCGTGTAAATACCAACTAACCACAGCAAAGGTCCTTGAACAAATCCTACGACCCAGGCGAGCTGGGACAGCTGAGCGTCTCCCGCAAGACCGGATGCTGCCAGCTTTGGGGACATCAGATAACTCAAACATCAGGGGACTTTTGCTTCTATATCCCAATAGTGTAGCAAATACGGCTTTTATCCCCCTCCTATTCCTTCGGCTTACTCAAAAATTCTCTGCAGACATTTTTACTTACATGATCAATTTATGGGTCAAACTCATGAAGGAATAAAGAATAGGTATCATATCAACAATTCACTACTGCAGTAAATTACATTTGTTAAAATTAGAAACTTGTTGACTAATGCCTTGATGATAATTGCTAAAGTTGACACAGACTTCGTCATTAGAAAAGCAAAATTCAGCATTTTCAAAGTGCTGGTTCTCACTGACTATTGAAATTCAATATGCTATCACTGGAATTATTTATTGATCTATTTAACAGTTTTACAGGCCATTGCCATATACTTGTTAACATTTGAAAAGCAAAACCAAAACAGCTATCTTTTATCTTCAGTCCATCTTGTACTATGACACATTTCCTGGATGAACTATGAGCAATAAATTCCATGTTTGCTACGTGTTTTAGCAAAACTATAAAATCTATGGAGGCATCAGAAATAAAATTTAATAACACAGATGATGCCCAGACATTCCTTTCCCATTGAAACTCCTACAGTCTGACTTGCAGAGGAATCTAGATGTGCATTTCCCACTGATTTCAGTAAAAGCTATGAATAAATCCTCAAAGTAACTTAGTCACTGAAATATCTTACTCATAGATGATTGCCATCTAATACCATCTCCATTCCTGATTTAGGAGCCTGTGGGCGCAGAGAGCGCTTCTGGAAGATGAGAGAGCTGCTTTACCAGACACGATTGCAGTTCGGAGGAGAGGACAAGTCCCAGGAGCCAAAGCAGCCGACCCGCCTGGATTTGGGGCCCAACTGCCATCAGCTGTGCACCTCCAGCAGGATCCTGAGGAGCGAGACACATCCTGCAACCATGCTCCGCTCGCGCTCACAGCAAGAACTTTAACCAGCATTTTTCATCCCCTTGGTCAGTTTAGGATGAGACTTTCCATCTGTCCCACTGGTGCTGTTCCACTTCATATAGTTATAATGGGAACAAAAAGAGGCAGAACATAGAGAATACTGATTAACGAAGATGGACAGAAAGAACTACATTATCCCTGCTCCAAAGGATATCTTTTATTTATTCATAATAGAATATCTCTAAGAGACATTTGGAAAGGGCAGAGTAACAAAATAACTTGGCCATTTGGGATCTGGCAGAGCTGAATTTAAGCAAATTTCTCAGATCACACAGACGAATATCAGCCTTGGTCCTTCATCTCCCTAACAAATGCTCTGACTATTTAACTGCTCCGGACATATGCACACAGTCTCTCCCCTGCTCACCCCTTCTCTCTCCATTTCCCCAAATATTTGTTTCTTGCTTCAAGCTCACCCACTGGCTGTCCTCCAGTTGCTTTGCACAGATTGAGACGTTGGCTTTGGCTCTGGGCAGCAGTAATAGCAAACCTTCTGTAAGTTCCTGTATGCTGAAGAATGGAAATATTTTCATGTTTGTGTACCTGGTTCAAGAAGGACTGAAATCAGAATGCATTGAATATAGCTCTACGATACAATTTGCACCCTAATACTGCTAATACTTGAGTCTAGTCCTAAAAACTGCAATTCTGATATTTCTAAAAGAATTGCTAGTGTTTCCTCATAATATTTTTTGCAAATCTTAATAATAATCTAATAGACACACTAAAAAAAAAAAAAAGTTGAAAGATGTAGATGCAACTGAAAATGTCTAGAAAAGAAAAATGAAGTTTTATAGTCCAGTACCTAAATTCAGCTATGACATACTTGGAATAGATCAATTAAATTGCCACACTTTTTGTCTGATTTTATAGAAATTGTTCTTCAAGACAAAAGCTAGGACAACTGGAAAAATGAAAGCTTTATGTGTAGAACTGTAAATTTTGGAACAAAAGAACACAGTTACACTTGCTTAGTTTTTCATACTTACTCAAACAGGTATTTTATCAGAGATGTGTTACCCTTTAAAAATAACAGTTCATGGACAATATCTACATCTGTATCTCCATTGTAACATTACATGACCGTATTAGAACAAAAAAAAAACCAAAACGTTGGTATGTAAAAAATGTCCTATTACCCACGTTGACTAATGATGGATAGCACACCATCAGTATTAGACTGGTTTGGAATTGAAGAACAAGTTCTTTGGATGTGTATAAAAGAGAGGTTAAGTATTTCACCTTTAAATCTGGTACTAAAAGCTAAGGAGAAAATCTTGCAGGAGAAAATGAGAGATGAGTCACTGTTATCCATGCAGGCGGGTTTTTACCATCGTCTGCTTTTCCTCAGTCCTGGTGCTCAGTGAGGATCAGGAAAGCAAGACCAGTGACACCTATGTTCACTCGTTGGGCTTTACATTGGGACTGCGCTCAGCAGCTGGGCTGGACAAAATGGTCGGCTAGGCTATGGTTTTTTTTTGCAGGAATGGCCAGGTAAACGCCGAGCTGTCCTCTAAACGTGAAAACACACAACCATTTGTCACAGCCTCCATGGAAGTACGGTTATAAGCAGCTATATGATGTTTTACTTGCAACACTGGCCAATCTTTTGGTAACCTTATAAGTGCGCCGACACCTCACTGTTTTTCTGCCAGTACACGAAGCTACAAACTCACCAGAATTTAGTCCTCAGTATTTTAAGGTACCACAGTTAATGGCAAATCTTTTGCAATTAAAAAATAAATAAATAAAAAATCACCCTTTGGTCAATAAACATTTTCAAGTGCTGCAAAAGATAAACAAGAGAGCTCTAAAGGTTTGGGAATACTAAGCCCTGATTGATTAGAATTAATCATCTATAATGAATGAAGCGATTGCTTCATTCATGCCTCAGAATCTTACAGGACTTCATGAGGTATTTGAAGGATGCAGGTTTTAAACAAAAATATGACATTTGAAAATGTAAAATTCAACATAGTAGTTGCAGCTAGGAAGTCTGTATTAGCCAAGAAGGCATTCTCCCTTTCTGTCATTTTATTTGAAAGGCTATATTCACTTCAGTGGGTCAGGTTTTGTGTTAACGCATTTGAATTTTGCGGCACATCACAAATATTGTAAGACTGGGCTTAACTGCTACAATGGAAGAGTGTTGATTTTATGCCATGCCTTGCGATAGATGTGCCTTTGTGTAAAGCAGTAAAAATTGGTAGAGATGGGATACAAGTAGCAGTAAAAAGAAAAATGTTGAGACTCCTTCTTTTAAAATACATCCTGCAGTTTAGATATAAAGCTCCTTATTTTTAGAAAACCAGTAGAATTGTTCAGGCTCTGCCCCTGCAGTTTCAATAGCAGTCTAGTGCTTTAAAACCCTGACCTTGAAAAGAAAGCGTTTACATTGTAAATGTACTGGCAGTATGTAGACTATTCTATGACTGAGTATCCAACTGCGGCAAAAAGTTCAGAAGCAGGCTTTCTTTATTCTGAAAGGCCTAATCCATGGGGCTTTTTTAGTGGTAAAAGCACTTGGCACTAATTGTGACTTAGTTCTACAGTGAACCTGTATAATTCTCAAATTTCACGCAGCCAATTAATTCCCATGAATACCAGGAATCACAGACTCTGATAGGTGTTGATATGCAGCATTTTTTGATGCTTAGATTTTCTACAAACATAGGGCACCTCTCAAAGCTGGTTCTTGTATCCAAAATGCAGTATGGTTTCAGAGCTTGGCATCGTACATGAGTTTATGATGACCAGAGTACTTAGAGGCTAAGCAGAAAACAATCTGTGCAGGTAACACAGGGGTGAAGTGCGGCACTAGAGGGATGTGCTGCCTCTCGGAGGAAGTATGATGGAGAAGAGGCAAAGCACAACTGCAGGGACACCCTGCAATAGGTCCGATTCACAGCAAATCTTCTGTAAAAAGTCTCACCTTAGAGAATCTCTTTGAGCAAGTCTCACTTCCCACATCTCACCACAAAGTTATCAGGTTATCCGTTCTCGTACGGGGGCCCTGGTCACAACCCTACAGTACATGCAGACTTCTCTCCTCCTTCTAAAGCAGATATTCACCATTTTTATTATGTATGAGAAACAAGCACACCTTCCTCAAACTTAGAGTTCTCATCCTTTAAAAATAGGACGCGTGTTCTGAGCATTAATAAACAAATCTGTCAATTTGTGCTAAAATTAAACTGGTCATTTAAAGAAATTTAGCATCTGTTCTTTGTCTTGAATAATCTTAAAACAACAGACTCTCTCAACTCTCCATGTTAAATTAATTGAAATCTTGTGCACAAGCTGTACTTGATAAAAATAGGTTGCAATTAAGATAAGCTACTAATTATTGTTTTATCTAATTGTTGTAATTATACAGCATCCAAAGAGGGCCAGGCCAATAGTCCAGTTAACTCTAAAGTGGAGCTCCATCAGAGATGTAACCGGTCACCGTCCTCCTCCACAGCTGGTCTTCACCAAACAAATCTGCTAGATATGGCAGTGATAAAATACTGAGAGGTAGACTGGTTACACCAAGAGTCCCTAGTATATTTTTTGGCACCAGTATGACTGGTTGAATCTGGAATAAATCTCTGAAAGATCTCCTCATGTCATCCTTGCCTTGACTCAACTGCATATTGAAAAAGCCCTATGAGGGAAACTGAGGCACCAGTAGAAGGAGATCCCTTCAGTCACAGTGGCACTAAGATTGTGCTAAAGAAGACTAGGCAATGCCATTGGTGGGCAAGCTCTAGAAACTTCATTAGCTGATTATCCCCTGCTACATTAAGTAGCTGATTAAATTATTAAGAACAAAAACCCTCTAACTGTGGGCATGTTCCATTAATTTGCACTAAAGCTGACATAAACAGGACCTTTTAGGACAGTCTTGTGAAAAGTTGAGATTGGGATACCTTCAGAAAGGCTACTGAGGCAGCAGTTACGGCTATACAGGCTTTCACGTCTTTCAAACATCCTCAGCACTGTGTGTTACATTTCTTAAGTAAGTAATTGCTGCAGCTTCCACATCACAGCTGGACAGTTTAATACAGAGCTGGTTATACTCCAGTGTCAATGGCAGCTTGATAGTTATGCCCAGGGACTCCATTTGACAAGACAAATAATCAGGTCACTGTACACTGCTTGTTACACATTCGATTGAATCCCACCTGCAAGAATTCATCAAATGAAGCCAACAAGACAATGTCTTTCTAGCATTCGATATCTTGAAGTAAAACAGTGTCAACTCAAAGGTCCTGGTTCTTCTTCAGCATATCCGTCAAACAATCAATGAAGACCGCAAAGAAATGATCATAGAATGTCACGGCTTGTCAAATATAATCACCTTGTTAACAAGGAAAGCACAAAATATAAATTTTTGGGGTTTTATAGATAAATCGGAGTAGTCAGTTTGGGAGTTAATTTTAATTAAAAAGAGTGTCTTGAATAAAAGTAGCACTCTGTTCCTCTGATTATGTGATCTTAGTAAAATAGGTGATTCTTTTCATTCTTCAAATACTCAAAACTATGGAAGCCTTTATGCCCTACACTTTAAGACAGTGTTATAGGATTAACAACCATTTCCCCCCTTATAAAAAGTTTTTCTGCAGAAAACCTCATGGAGAGTGTGGGAAACTTGTCTTTCCAAATGGTTGCTTTCTCCTAAGTGGAAGTGAGGTCCCAATACGATGCTATACTTGAAGAAGTGGTCATATGAGCCGAATATAGCCCACCATATTCCTTCACCTGGCTCCCTGAGGACATATTTATGGAGACAGGATGATTACAGCTGAGCTTCCAGTGTCCACAGTACGCAAAACTCAGGCTGCCCATCAGTCCCAGCTACCTTTGTAGCATATGGTACGAGATATGGGATGAGTGCCCTTCTAGGAAAAATGCCAAGAAATCTGGTCTATGGGCTGTCAGCCAGACCATGGCACCAGCCTGGCAAAAGCAACGCGGAACGGCAGCCTAGTCATCCTGCAGCTCAACCTGCGGACACCACGAACGCATGCCCAGCCTGAGCCAAGTGACGGAGGTACCCAGAAATCCAGTCTGACCCTGCTCTTCTCTGGCTGCTTTGAGGCTTGCAGCGCTGGTGTGAAGAGAGTTTATGATGAAAAAGCAGAGCAAAAGAAGCCTATATCCACAGGGGCATTTTGAGAAGAACAGCATGTTTCCATTGTTCTTCCGGCAGCTGAGATCACAGGCTTCACTTAACGAAAGTAGCTGCTGGCTATATTCTTAATGGGAACACTATGATGACACAAAAATAAAAAAAAAATATAATTTCTATTTTTAGGCAAACATTTGAATCTGGAACTAGAAACACAAAAATGCCCCTCATTGGAATAATGCTGTTTGCTAATGTTGTTATACAGCAGAGCTGAGGTTCCTTGGATGCCATTTCGGAGCATTTCTCATGCTATCTTCTATGTATTTTCTTAAAATTTCACCCTCCTTTGGAACTTTTTTTGGAACTGGGTATGTCTGCTTTTGGATAATTACACGATTCCTACAAATTTCTTGTTAAGCTGAACTTTATTTCAATGCAGTTGATCCTTCTCTTTACTTTGACACAGAATATTTTCTGCGTTTAAGCACCTATAGCCCTAGAAAACGGAGTAAATAGGTCATCTTGGCTATTGCTCTGCCTCAAGGGAGAATCAACTATACCTATGTCATCCCTGACAGATATTTGTCGAACTTGTTCTAAACAGCTCTAATGATTGAATTTCCATGTTCTCCTTATCTATTCCACTGCTTAAACATCTTCTCAAAAT
This sequence comes from Charadrius vociferus, assembly GCF_000708025.1. Classification (NCBI taxonomy): domain Eukaryota; kingdom Metazoa; phylum Chordata; class Aves; order Charadriiformes; family Charadriidae; genus Charadrius; species Charadrius vociferus. The sequence goes on along the minus strand of NW_009648963.1, from coordinate 1,748,433 downwards.
TGAAAGCATTAGGGGATTATAAAGAAATGAAACTACGCCACCACATTTTGCAGTGGATTCCTTTAAATTAATATGAAATGACATCCTAATGTAAGACTGAACAAATGTGTCTAGCAGTTTGTACAAGATGGGCGCCCTCCCACTCACACAATAAGACATAAAGAACGATCACTAACCTTCCAGCTCTACAAGGAATTGCAAATCCCTTCTCCTCATTTTAGTTTTCCTAATTCTAGGAGCTGGTACTGCTTATCTGAACTACCTGCACATCTTTTGAGGTACTTCAGAAGGTCTTTACTGGAGAGATGCTAGGTGTTTCTGCGGGAGACAATCTGCTGCTATGATTCTATTTATACTGTAAGCATCTAGAGAGTGTATCATGAACACAGATCTTCCAATTTTATGTACTTGCTGTTTCAATCATGTTCTCTAACGGAGCTATATTTGAGATTTGAGACCTTGGCAGTAATCTTTTGTATCTGGGGTGCACTCCATGACTGCATGCAGTATACAGCTTATAAGAGAGGGACAGCTTTACACAGACTGACTGATGGCTTTTGCCATCTCCCAGTTGCTCCTGCTTTCCTGTACAGCCATACTCTGCCTGTGAGCTGCTAGAGGAGAACCTGTCTTCTCACCACGCGTTGGCACGCCTTGTAGAGCAATGCCTTGGTCCTTTCACAGTGACAGTAATAAATACTAACAAAGCATAACTAAATTGAAAATAATGACAGTATAGTGTCAACGGCTGTTTCAATAATAATAGTAACAAAGAGTGGTGGGTATTTCAGGTAAATAGGCAATCTCTTAAATTAAGCTGCTCTTCAGAAAACATTGCATTTCTTTAGGGATTTGCAAAACTGTTCCCATTTAAGAAATCTCTGGTCTATAATACAGAGGTTTCTGATGAAATTTCAACGTAGACATATCAAAATTTCACTGTTGTTGTTTTTTTTCCCACAATAGGGGCAATAGCTGGCATGGTCTCCCTTCATTCATTCTCCTGCCAGCTGCTTTATTAGCCATTTTAACTGTCGCAGCGCAGGACAAACAAGCCACCAGAGAGACTGGTTGAAAGGTAGGTTAAGCAGCTGAATGAAAGGGGGCTGGAGGAACAGGGGAGCATAAAGCAAATGCCTAAAAAAGTTATTTTAAAAATCTTGCTCTGCTTTTCTTTAAAGTAAAAAACATTGTGGGAATTGCTGGGGCACTTGTTCCTTTTCCTGAAGTGCAGAACTCTGATTTTCTGAAAGGCTGGAGACCGATGAAATGACCTGCACTTGTCGCCTGAGCAAAGACTGCCCCTGTCCTAGGAATATTTTTCTCTACAAGTTTTAACAACCAAAGCTTGTATAGGCTTATTATTATTGTGCAGGCACAAAGTAACTGAAAGGAGAAGGAAAAATACAAGATCTTTTCCTGCTTCCATTACTGCCAGCTGCTGGGTCACCTTCTCCACCCACCCCTGGGTGGGTTTGCAGCGCTCCCCTGGCTCCAGCCACCACTGCCTGGGGTCCTGCGTCCGCTGTCCTTGGGGGCATCCCTGCAACCCCCTGCAGCTTCCCACTGCTAAAACCCCTGCGGTCTTTGCTTGCAGAGCACAGTGAGAAGACCCCAGTACGGCTGCAGCAGAAAAAGGGCCCAATCCTTTGTGGGGTGCATCAAGCCAAGTGTCCTAACTGGTCGTGAAACCCACTTTATAAAGCAAGGCTTTGGAAAAGCAGAGTCAGCTCCCCGAAGGACGAGTCCTGTTAGAGCTCTCCTAAATCTCTGAGGCGGTGAGGCACCTCCTCGTCCCGGCAGAGCGGCTCAGAGGCAGATTACCCTGCTGCTGCACTCGCACAGCCGAGCACGACTCCAACATATGTTCTTTGCTTTTTTGGCTGAAGTTACGGTTGTCTTTCCTTTCCTCTCTTTCTCCCCCCGCCCCACTCACCCTCCCTCTGACTCTCTCAGGAGCAATAAATGCCAGCAGTAAATATTCTCAGCCTTACAAGGATTTCAGTAAATTAAGGTTCACATCCAAGCTTTGGGCAACTTTCTGTATTCTAAATGGGATCCAAATGAAGGTTTTCCAAAGTCTATACAGTATAATAATAATAATAAACGTATCTAAATCATTAAAATGAGTGACAGCATTCCCTATACCAGTTCTGGGCTCCATAAATAATGTATAAAACCAATCTGCATTATATTAGCAAAAGATAAAAATTAGAAAAGGGTGAGAGTAAAAATGTTTCATTTTTCAAATAACACAAAGAAACCCCTCCCTGCTCCTGAGCTGAGAGCTCCATCTTCTGGGTGATGGTGGATGTGGAGTCGCTTGCTGCTGAGCGTAATTATTTTTTAAAAAAATTTTCACTCATTTAAAAAACAAACATTATAAGGATACAAGTTTTTTTATTGAAAAATAACAGTGAACTGAAAGAAGTAAAGCAAACCAGTGCCACCACCCTCCGCAGCCCCACCACCCGGCTTCACCCGGCTTCACCTCACATTTTCTCCCACACTGCCTCTCATTAGAAATGGGCTGGTAATTTGTTCTCATCACTTACGGTGGTTATAGCCTATACAATTAATGTACACTGGCATCCGCGATCTGCTTCACGTCCCCGCTGGCGAGCACCGTGGGTGCCAGGGCCAGCGCCCGGTGGCCCCCCTGCCCTCCCTGCCGCTGGCACCGTGCCCCTGGAAGCAGGGCTTTGGGTCAACCCCATTGGAATATGCTGCCCAGGGAGGTGGTGGATTCACCATCCCTGGAAGTGTTTAAAATAAGGGTAGACGTGGTACTTGGGGACATGGTTTAGAAGTGGTTTCGTCAGGTTAGGTTAGTGGTTGGACTTGATGATCTTAAAGGTCCCTTCCAACTTCAACAATTCTATGATTCTATGATTCTAAGTGCTTCATGGAGACATCTGGGCCAAACCCTGCTTCTGGTCCTTACCCTGGGTTGTTTGGGCTTTTTTTTTACCAGCGTGAGGTGGAGCTTTGTAACAGTTTTTTGTTCAGCTCAGTTTTAGAGGGGTCAGGGTTCCCAGCAGGTTCTTTGAGGAATGACCCCCACGGCACACAGCCTGACCCGCTCTGGGGTGGCAGAGGGCCACGCAGGAGCCAGAGCTGTGCCGGCTGGGGTGAGGGCACCGCTCAGCCTCCTCTTCCTCCTTCCCTCCCTCCATAGCCAGCCCACACCTGGCAGAACTGGCTGGTAAGAATCCTCCCCAAAAAATGTTTGCAATCACTATTGCATTTATGAACATTCAGAACGTACTTCCAGGATGAAAGACTACTTATCTGGTTAGCTTTATTGCCTAATTTCATCCCATTATGCCTCTTTATACACCCTTTGATGCCAGGAGTCCCTGTAGGGCAGCACTATCTCTTCAAGCCACCCTTCAAATATTCGTGAATACATCCCTCCCTCATTCTCCTACCGAGAGAGGTGAGATAAAGCATTAAAAACCCCTAGCTTTTCTAGCGGTTGGCTTTTGCTTTGTCTTTTTTTTTTTTTTTCTTAACATACTCTTCAGAATTTGAGATGCTTTAAATTTAACCATTATTTTCTAGACACCATTGACCAACAGAGAGTGCTTTGTTACAGGCACTGCTGAATAGCACGGTACAGTTTACAAAGCAATATCCTCCTAAATGCTACCGAATGCAGCAATCTGCTGCACTGTCATAGGTTTGTGATTAATAGAAATCTGGATGTAGCCTTGGCTTTTAAAAGTTGCAGACGCGAGCACAGAGGGGGCCTAAGGAACGAGACAACATTGAGAAAGAGAGGACACAGGTATTTCACCAAAAATGGGCAGAATTCCCCTGGCGAGCAGACCGCAACAGAAAACCCACACCGAGTGAGGGCACTCATGAAGGGTGTGGGTTTCCATAGCCGCCGTGTCACTGCAGGTACGTACCAGTATGCAGCTGCTTCCCACCACACACTGGTGAGACCAGAGCTCAATGCTTTTGGACTCAAGACTTGTGCTTTGCTTGTAAGATGGGGACTGAGGAGGGGCTTCTCTTTGACCCCCAGGTGTTTCTAAACGGTAGCCCAAGCTGAGTACCTCCACTCTTAGGCATCTGTAAAAGAACGAGATGCAAATCTAGTCCCCTTCCTTTTCCTGCCAAAGCAACTATGTGAAGTAATTTGGCCACGCTGGGGACTCATGCCCAAAAGGATCTGCATCAGATCTCGAAACTCCAAATTTCGCATGAAACTCATGGGACGAGAGGAAACCTATGAAGAGAAGAAGGAAAGTAGGCTTGAGGACCGTGCCATTTCTTGCTCTGCTGGGACAGGAGCTCACCTTGGTAGTGCTGGAAGGTAGAAGTGTGCTGATCCTGCTTTTGAGCACAGCCAAGCCCAGACTTTTAAGCAAGGTGGTGAGCCGGGGGTCTGAGATCAGCAATGCATTTTGTGATGGAGGAGGAAAGAAAATCATGAAAATCAGACCAAAGACGCGAAAATGAAGGAGCTTACAAAATTAACCCTGTATATATTAGATAGGATATAATGTCGCTGTTCTGTACATTTATACTCAAAGCAGAACGAAATACAAAATACTGTTTGGTGTATTGCTGCAGTTCAATGGCCATCAGCTGTTCATAAATCAAGTACACAGACAGACTGCAAACTGCCTTGCTGCTGTGACAAAGACACAGTGATTAATGCTTCCGTTATGGATTAGGGAGGCACTGAGGTAATATTATATGTAACTCTAAGATGCTACCTTTTTTTTTACTTCTCAGCTGAAGGCCAAGCAAAGTTTAGTCAATATTACTCAGAATTAAACTGCTAAGAGAGCATCGTATGTTTTATTTTATAACACACATGTGTGTCCTTGCAAGTGGCTTTTTGATACTTTTTTTTGTAAATTCAATTACTATTATGCAGTAACTTTGTCAGTATTTTCTCACACTTATTTCCATATTTTGTGCTATGTAAGTTTCTGTACAGGCTGTATTTTAGCATATATATATGTGATTCTCTTTGCTTTGCTGAGGCGGCTTTTCAGTCTCTGCAATGTGGCATCAATCCAGTATCTACAAATCATCTAGTCTCCTCAGCCTGGAGAAGAAAGGAATCGCTAGAAATTCCCCAAATTCCTCAGGGAGAACAAGAAAAACAGAGTCCAAAGACTTAGCCAGCAGGGAGCCAGACCCTCCACTGCCAGGAGGATCAGGGCGGGTTTGGGACATGCTGGATATTGCACACACAGCTGTCCTGTATTGTCCGTCCCCTCCAGACCATTAGGCTATCTCCTCTCATATTCCTTTCTTATACAAACTCTTGCTAGTAAACTCAGATTAGCTCAGGTCTTGGACAGGGAATACATGGATGTAGCTGGACTGTTTTTCCATGATAGGTATGTTCTGAAAAACTGACTGTAAGGTCTGTAAGTACCCCTCCCCGCTATTTTCTGTGCCTGTGTGCAAAGACCCAGAGGATTCCTTAATGGGATTTCCTAATCTCATTAATTGACCTAGTGTGGAAACAAAACAAAACAAAAAAAAGTCACAGACACTAATAAAGCTAGTATGTGACTGTGGCTTCCCACATTTGAAATCAGACTTATATTTTTGGTTTTCTTATACAGCTCGTCTGCAGCACGGGCTATTCCGTTGTCACCCGGAGCATCTGTCTGACACTCATGCCTGTGTGATTCCAGTGGTTTTAGCTGAATGTGCTGCCTGATGGATGGCAGTATTCTAACCTAAACTGAAATATATTTGTTGGAATCACTGTTAGGAAAAAAAACCTAACTCTAATTTAAAAAATATACTACTCGATCATTTCATTTGCTGTTAAAAAAAATAAGTGACATGAAATGAGCCAACATGCAAAACACATCCCTACATTCATAGAAAAAGTAATTCGCTGCTATTTTAGCTAAATGCTCATGAACAGAACTCATACGACACATTTCCTCAGTTTCTTGTTATTATAGGGCAATTATTCCGTGTTTATCAAAAGACTTAGAGAAACATAATGTTCTTGTCTGAGAAAAGTGTAATGTTAGCAGATGAACTGTTCACTCAATTTTATTTGGCTTCACAAAAAAGGTAGCTGTTGTGTTTTGATTAACCAAAGACACCCACCATCTTACCAATATATTGCTGTATGCACATCTCACTATTTGCCTGCTTAATTCTGTCATTAGGTATTTTATTAAGGGCGCAGACTGATGCAAAGTACACATTACCAAATACTTTGAAATTCACCCCTTTCTTTTCCTCATTATTAATTAAGAATGCATGGACACTTGTCTTCCAAATCTTTTACTAGACTTTCATAGTTCAGACTTTCTGAAGCACACAAGGTTCTGTGAGAAAGGCTCATCAAAGTCAATCATATTCTATATTTATTTGCATTGATCAGTCATCAATTAGCCTTTTAAATGCATGAAATTCTTCTTCATGTTCCTCTGTTATCCATTTCTCCCCTATACAACTGCCTGGTCTTTTTGTTTAACCTTCCAAGGCAAAACCAAGATTGTTCATAACCTTACAGAGGTTCAAAATTAAAAACAACATTAATGATTCTGGTTTTTTTCCCCTAGTAAAATATGAAAAGAGGTATTTTATTCCCATTGATCTTCCTTTGCATACATTTTCTGGTTCAGTAGGTTTCAGCTATTTTCCTTTTGATTCTAAATAAAGCTTTCCAGTACAAATATTTCTTTCAGACTATTCAAATCTTTTAACATGATAAACAGGCATTGCAATTTGACTGACTCACTATATAGGTAAACAGTTCTTTATTCCACAAAAATTACAGAAAGTGTTGTGACAAGTATTTTCATTTTTCATATACACTTCTTGCTCTTTCAGACACTCAGAAAAAGTATTTACACTCAACGCCTTGCAGTTAAGTCTCAGTAAAGGCTCTTTACTAGGCATGAGCTTCATTTTAGAATCTCTCCCATTTGGGAATAACTCTGTCATCTTCCATTAGTTAATCAGATAGGTCTGATTTTAAGTAACTTCAGAGCCTGGGAAGACAAAGCATTCAGGTTTTGCACTGACTGCAAATGTGTGAAAATCTGCCTTGGGCTTCTCATATCACCTGGAAGTGCCTGTTCATGGCCTGCAGGGGTGCACAGAATCATAGATGCACAGAATGGTTTGGGTTGGAAAGGACCTTAAAGATCACATAGTTCCAAACCCCCTGCCATGGGCAGGGACACCTCCCACTGGACCAGGTTGCTCAAAGCCCCATCCAACCTGGCCTTGAACACTTCAGGGATGGGGCATCCACAACTTCCCTGGGCAAGTTGTTCCATTGTCTCATCACCCTCACAGTAAAGAATTTCTTTCTAATATCTAATCTAAATCTACCTCTTCCAGTTTAAAACCATTACCCCTTGTCCTATCACTACACTCCCTGATAGAAGTCCCTTCCCATCTTTCCTGTAGGCCCCCTTTAGGTACTGGAAGTCAGGCATAGGGTCTCCCCAGAACCTGCACTTCTCCAGGCTGAACAACCCCAACTCTCTCAGCCTGTCCTCATAGGAGAGGTGCTCCAGCCCTCTGATCATCTTCATGTGGAGGTGTTGGATTTGGGACCATGCTTAAATAGTGCTTTTCTAGGTCTTAGCATTGTGCTTGGGATCCTTGAGCTCTAATTCCTACTTTAGAAATCCTGGTAATCAATGGTTCTGTCCTGTTTCCGATGTGCGGAAAGTGTCAGTATACATTTGCAGTGTGGATACGGCCAGCTGCTACCCACTGGCTCATCGCTGCAGAGCTGGGAGGTCTGGCTGTATGGCACGGCTTTAAACAGACTCAGCTTTCCAAGGGTATGGGATTCTCTGTTTATACAGTAACAGCCACTCAGTTCATCAGACTAGGCATAGCAAACACTAAATAGGGGTAGGAAGGATGTTGAGTGCATTGTTGTTCTTCTCACCAACTAGTTTACTACTAGTTTATTGCAAGGAGAATATACAGTGAACAAAAGTGGTTCTTAAAAAAGTGATGGCTATGAAGCAGCAAGTGCAAAAAAATGAGCAATAACATTTCTCAGCTAACATTTTCCAGAGGAAGAGGAGCTTCCCCTTGGAAGTTTCTTTTCCTGAATTAAAGATGGTGCTCTGCTGGCTGGGGTCTCATTGGCCTTTGCCTTTTTCCTTTGGCAAAGACATGCCTTTGTCTTTACGGATATTAATGTGAGGGGTGTGGACTATGGATCTCCTTCCTTCTTCAAGAAGAGGAACTTCTGATGTGGTTTAAAACCGCAAGTGTGAAAATCTGACAAGCAAATTTTAGCAGCTACAGATTTTGATTACTGTGACTCAAAGTCTGGTGATACCTGACATCAAAAACAAAGACATTTACGAAGCCCCAGGTCTTTATGGTAATGATCAATGAATGATCAATAAATACAGAAAACAGTTCCCTGTGATGTAAAACAATGGCCCAGAGGAGACCGATAGTTTAGTGGCATTAAACTGCAGCTCTCCTCATTAGAGCTCTTGCTAAGGTGTGCCCTGTGATTAATGACAGATCATTTATACAGCATTACCAGCAGGCAAATAATTCTAATTACCAATAACATTAAATCATAATCACTATGCAAATAATTTACATAATGTAATGGAATATCTGGTCATTACAGGGCAAACAATTCACAATGTTAACTGAGGTTAGTCAGTTATCGCAGAGTAAATAACATTAGAAATTAAACAAAGCCAAGCTAATATCAGGTTTTATCCAGTTAATAACCAGTGAGCGTATCCCTAGCGAAACACATCAGACCATGTAAAGATGTCAAGTACTAACTTTGGTGTCTCATACAATGTAAATTGGAGATAACATGTAAAAACTTCCTATCAAGCAGGATGCTACTGGCTACATGGAGGTGTGTGAATGAGCAGTTGGGGTGATTCGTGGCGAAGCTTACTGATTTTTATTGCTTTGTAGGTGATATTTTCCTGTCTTTAAAGGGTTAAGTCTCCAGATGCTGGCCACAGGATCCTGCTTACAGTGGGGAGGGATAAAGCACTGTGGCAGTCAAAACCAGCCCAGATGAGGCCGGTCTGTGTTCACACACTTGAAAGATAGCTGTAGAGGTAGTATTATAATAAATCTGGCATTAATCTAAATCTATTAACAGAGTTATTTACAACCATGGAATCAGATAATGTTCTCATCCAGCACATGGGGCGTGCAATGTGCCAGAAATATGGTGGGAAGGAAGAGAGCATAATATACAGGAGGTAATACTACATCTTGGAAAAAAGCAAAAGGCAGCCCAGAGAATGCTGGATTACCACAACTGCGAAAATATGGATGCGAGGACTGAGTCATATACTTGACTAAGGAGGTGAAAATATTAGATGTTGGGGAGAGGTAAAAGGAACAGTTGTTTATCAGCTTTTCATCTTCCTACCGAGAGGAAAGGGTAAGAGGCAGACATTGTTGCTGTGAATAATGTCTGAAAGCTAACAGATATACTTGTGAGCATTTAATACAGACTATTTTTTACTGAAGAGAGATTACATTTTATTTGCTTGTTCTCATTTTCTTTTGTCTTCTGAAATCATAAAGCAGAAGAGCTTACTTGGGTTACGAAGCTGGACACTCAGGCACTGTCGGTAATCTTAGGGGCATTAAAGACTTTTTCATGAGGGACTAGTCTCCTTGTGATGCTGAAGGACATTTGGACATCAGCAGTGAATTCTAGTTGAAATCTCCATCCATGGTAAACAAATCAGAGACAAACTCTTGATTTGGACTCTATCCTTATTCAGTGTTGCTCTTGTGACTCATTTTTGTTTTTCCAGTGTCCCAGATAACTCCATGTTAGGCCACGGGCAGACATCCTCCTCAAGATCCCAAGTGCCTGTTCAACCATTCTACCCCCAGCTGTTTGCACAGCCAGCAGCTGGAAGCTGTCCCCATGGCTCTGCTCCTGGAAGGGATCTTGGGTGGATGTGCTAAAACGCTTCCGGCAAACTTAACCCTGCTAGCACAAACCACTTCCATCAGCTGTTTGAATTAACCCAATTGTGGTTGTCTGAAGCAGATCAGCAAATGCTGACAAGATTCCTCCTGAGGACAGTAATCTCTACCATAAACAAGTAGCATACAGCTGGGGGAGAGAGAGTATTTCCAATGGGCTTAGCCGTGTGAATGTCCATCCCTGACCTTGGGTGGCTGTGATGAACAGCTGTTCAGTAGCTGAGTGTATTGGAGGCAGGTTAGCGAAACAGAGCCCAGTCAAAGGGATGGGAAGTGTGGGGCACAGTCTTGGGTTTTGATATGTTCAAGTACCTACAAAAAGAGCTTAGTTTTCATACGTGCTGCCTGGTTTCTGCTCTTATGGAAGTTAACATTAGCAGCAGATGCTCAGCACCTGTGGGACCACCCGTTTATTCAGACAGCTCACTCTTTATTAAAAGTGCCAACTTTAATTTTAGCTTTGGAAGTTTTACTCCTGTACATAGACCTTCTGAGGTTTCCGTAAATACTCTTTAAAGGAATCCTAATCTCAGTTCCTTCAGTTCTATTACCAGGAACAATATTTGGAGTATGGACACTGGGATAGAGATCGGCCAGTCCTGTAGCAGGTAACCAAAGTGGTTTTGCTGCAGTTCTCTAGTAAAGAATCAAACTCACCTCATACAGTACAGATGTGTGTTTGGCAGTCAGCTGTTTTGCCTGTGCATGCACAAAAAGAAATTATTTAAGGGACACGAGGAATTGCTCAAGCCTTTGTAAATCCAGACATAATAAGACAAGTGAGTAAGGTGGTACTGAATGAACTATTTTGATATTCAGACTGTAGAATGTTACAGTGTGATAGAGCTCGAACTGGGAAGAGAGCAATAAATTAGTCTTATCCTATTTGAAATGCTAAAATTAGACACAGTAGTAGATAATACAGAGGTTTAAAATGTAGTTGTGCAGTGATGAATTCTGCCCATGTTTAGTATATCAAGAGTTACATATAATGTATTGCTGAAGAGTGGGTTGTGAGAGTCACCTTCAACTTCTTAGCCCTAATCAAGAGTGCAGATGTGACCATTCCAGCTTAGAGAGATGAGGAACAGCCTTCTGTCAAGGCAGCGGCATGAGATCCAGGCAAGCAATGCTGTAATTGCCCACCAATTTACTCTATGAACGAGCAAAGCTGTGGACCAGGAGCGCAACCCATCCTTGCCTTCCAGGGGACTGCAGGTTCCTGCAGGAGGCTGCTTCCTGCTGCAGTTCTGGTGAATTCCAAGTCCTTAGCTAATGCTTTTTCACTTCTAATGCTTACTTCTGCCCTGTTTTTCACCGCGTGGCTTGCTCTTTCCTAACTGTGCACCTACACCAGTTGCTACCTCTGCAGTGAGTTACTGCAGTGAGACAACTGGGGCATTGGCAGGTAGTCCTTGATCCACACGGTTAGTAAACAAACTCATGTGTTCATCAAGATTAATGAACCCATGTTATTCAAGGCTCCTGAACTTCTCAAAGTGTTTTTCTTTGGTAGTGAAGTATCTCTTGATCACACTGATTTAATATGCCCAGCATCAGAGCCTGCGTGCACCAGCGGTTCGCATGAGGGGTTCAGATGCTGTGGCCCAGGTCAGGCCGGATGGGGCACGGCTGTGTGCCCCTGGTTCCGGCTGCTGTTGAGCTCAAAAGCTGCCCTCGTCTGCTCTGTTTTGTTCATATAATTCCCAGTGGCAAAAGAAAAAAATCTCACTAGTGGTCCCAAAGAAAGATCATTTACAGTGAGTGATGCAAAACTTCGTAACGTGCTTGTCTTTTTTCTTACATGCATCGCAGGGTGCCTAACACCTCTTGGAAATGATTTATGGAAACATTGCTGCATTACACCTAATCTACCTTTGTTGCATTCAGTCAACATAATCTAAACTGGGGAAGAACACTCTAATTCTGGGTGGGTGAAAACATGTTCATATAGCATTACTATATCAACATGCTTACTATATAAGTATATTTAGTCGGTTATTTTCTCATCACAGAAAAGTCCCTGGACTTCATTCATATTCCTGTACTCTTCTTCTTAACCCTAATGTTAAGGGCATTACCTCTTTTGTTTTAATGAAAGTTGAGCAGAAGATGGAAATCTTACAAAAAGTATTTCTTTGCTGACCTCCCTGAATCTGGGCAGAGGAGATAGTGTGTGATGGATTGTATGGAGTAAAAAAAATACCATTATTTGCCTCTTGCAAACTGATACGGCAAAGAGAATATAAAGGAAGAAGCGTTAAGGCAGCAAAGGAGAAAGGAAAGTGATAACTGACTTTAGAGAGAGGAAGAAATATATAGACTGGCTATACTTATAAAAAGGGGATGAAAGCTCTGAGCTATGAAGAAGGGAGCTGGAGTAAGAAGTAAGAGAAGATTTGAGGCAAATCTCAGGCTATGGAAGTAAGCTTTATGGCAAGGCAAACACAAGCAGAAATGAAAGCTCTTACCAAGTTTTTAACTTGGTAGAGGTATAACAAGCAGAGTAGCCTCTGGTGTTAAATGCACCACTGGTCAGTATGGCAAGCATTGCAAATTTCAGAAAACTTGAGAGAAAAGATAATTTTAACCAATTACACTTATTTCGCAAAGTCAAGAGAAGGGAAACTGAGAGAAACAAGAGAATGTTGGTCTCTTCTCCCAAGTAACAAGTGATAGGACGAGAGGAAATGGCCTCAAATTGTAACAGGGGAGGTTTAGATCGGAAGTGGTTGAGTCACCATCCGTGGAGATATTTAAATGATGTGTAGACGTGGCACTTAAGGACATGGTTTAGTGGTGGGCTTGTGTTAGGTTAGTGTTAGGTTAACAGTTGGACTCAATGATCTTAAAAGTCTTTTCCAACCTAAATGGTTCTATGATTCTATGAAACAGTGGAACAGAAAAGATTGTACCACCCAATCAAATATTGAATTCAATTCTCTGCTCTTTTACCAGAATATTATCCACCTTAACAAAGAGTATTTAACTAGCTATTAAGCAATACCATCAATGTCTGTGATCTTTAACAAACAGAATAAGCTTAACCACTCCACAATAACAACAGACTGTAATACATTAGAGAACCCTCAATTTATTTGCAACCTCATGGTGTATAAAGGGTATATTACTTTGCCAACAGTGCCCTGTTTTGGTGACTGAACTAATCACAAACTCCCACAGCCAAAAATCAGCCCTATGTGATTTTATTTATTGTTGCAAAGCCAGCAGTTGCCCTGAGTAAGTCAACAGTCAGAACAGCTTTCCTCCTGCGTGCTCAAGCTCTTATGGAAGCAGCAGAGGTAGAAGCTTCCCAGTTCTTCCATGGAGTAGCACATCCAGCAGCAGCACAGCCTTGATTTGCCAAATGTGCAGGGAACTCCAGGGGCAGATGTAGAGAAGTTGGGATTCTTGAGACGGCTGCAACTTGCATGTCACCTTTCAATGCCACTGGACACTTGAGGTATCCGTAAGGTGCAGAACAAAGGAGGCACACAGAGCTCCCTCGGGAATGGTACAGGGTGAAGGAGAGGGTTTAGGGCCGTGAGGCCTTATTAAATGGCCCCCAACCCAGTTTTCTTACCACGTGGTTTTGCCTTCTAACGATTAAGTAGGTTTAGAAAAGGATGTAGATGTAGACGGTGTATGGGCCATGTATGTCACCACTAGCTGGCTGCTGTTCGGAGAAAGCAGGTTATGTTGGCAGCATCTGTCAAAGTAAACCTTCAGAAAGCAGGAGCGTCATGGCATATACAGATTCAAGAGGTTAATTTCCTATCTCTGACACCCCTCTTCAGTCTCCACCCTGTTGTTTTCTTTCTGAGCACCTGTAAATGGCAGTGTATTTATTTTTACTTCGCTACATCCAGTGGAATATCCAGAAGATCTGCTAAATGCCACACGTCTCCTACACTAATCTCATATATTCCTGTGAAACAACTCAATAATTTCAAAATATCTGTCTGCTTTTAAGACTTTCCTCACCAGTCAGTCTCCATTGCAATCTCCATCTCTGACACTCATTTAACTCATTGCCACTGCCTTCTTCAAGCTGTCTGAAAAAACCTTCTAACATAAAAAGAACTGCCACTCTGCAAATGTACTCTATGTGCACAGTACGTCAGCTCTCAGATCCATCATGAAATGTATCATTGCACCCATTGAAATTTAGCAAATGTATGCATCATGAAATATGGGTGATACATGCACCATCTGTGTGCATAAAACATACACTTTATTCTGCACACAGTGTGCAACATAACAAACCCACTGCATGTGCTAAACAAATAGCTCCACCTAGTTTCTAAATAATGTTATTTCTTAATTCACAGTCACCATGTACAATTTGAACAAAACTGAAGATGAAGAACAAATTAAAATAGAAAATACTTAAACCATTTCAATAACGCGGGGTTGTCTCAACTGGACTTCTCACCCTTCCCTATGCAAACTTCCGAACTGGAGCTACACACCACAAATTCATTCAACCATCAGTTTCTCCTCCTTGCTACAGGTGCCCTTCCCTGGGA
>NW_009648963.1:1731332-1733863 GCF_000708025.1 Charadrius vociferus | reverse complement strand
GAATCTGCCAGGCTTCATCAGTGGTACAGATGAGTTTAGGCACACTTAGGTCCAACGGTCTTGCACTAACCTTTGAATCTGCCAGTTTTGACTCAGCATGGGTAAAACTGAGGTCTCTCTTTTCTATTCAGGTCTTCCATTTCTCTTCTGTTTCCTGTCCTGATAGGAAGCAGATTCCTCTATGTGCATGTAGCTCTATGTCCTTCAAGCTACCCCCTTTTCCAACTCAAGCTACATCTAAGTGTTTCAAGTTGTTGGGGATTTTTTACATTATTTTGTTAAGATACAGCACTTTCCATTTATTCATGCAACTATAATTTTTAGCTCAGCTTTCAAAATCTGATGTTTCATTAACTGCAGCAACCACTGGACTGGATTGCAGGCAATCTCCTGAATTCTGGCCAGCAAGTTTTCAACAACTTTAACAAGATTCATCCTATTGCTATCCATGTTTTCTTTGCTCTCCTAGATGGCCATTTCAGAACCTCACTGATTTAGCGGTTAGAAACTTCTCTTCTCTAAAGTCTAGGCTAAATTCATTCTTGGACAATTTATGTCCTGCAATCTATTGGATGATATTTGCATAAGAAATTAGTTCTTCCACCCTCAGATCTTTTTGAGCTATTGTTACCAATATGATGACACGACTGGCTGCGTAGATGAGGGGAGAGTGGTGGACATTGTCTACCTTGACTTCAGAAAGGCTTCTGTCACTGTCTCCCATCACATCCTCATAGGTAAGCTTAGGAAGTGTGGGTTCGATGAGTGGACAGTGAGGTGGAGTGAGAACTGGCGGAATGGCAGAGCTCAGAGGGTTGTGATCAGCGGCACAGAGTCCAGTTGGAGGCCTGTAACTAGCGGTGTTCCCCAGGGGTCAGTACTGGGTCCAGTCTTGTTGAACATATTCATCAACGACCTGGATGAGGGCACAGAGTGTACCCTCAGCAAGTTTGCTGATGGCACAAAACTGGGAGGAGTGGCTGACACACCAGAAGCCTGTGCTGCCATATAGTAAGACCTGGTCAGGATGGAGAGTTGGGTGGAGAGGAACCTTATGAAATTCAACAGGGGCAAGTGTAGGGTCCTGCCCCTAGGGAGGAATAACCCCATGCACCCATACAGGTTACGGGTTGATCTGCTGAGAAGGACCTGGGAGTCCTGGTGGACAACAAGTTGACCATGAGCCATCAATGTGCCTTTGTTGCCAAGAAGGCCAATGGTATCCTGGGGTGCCTTAAAAAGAGTGTGGCCAGCAGGTCAAGGAAGGTTATCCTCCCCCTCTACTCTGCCCTGGTGAGGCCACAGTACTGCATCCAGTTCTGGGCTCCCCAGTTCAAGAAGACAAGGGACTACTGGAGAGAGTCCAGGGCTATAAAGATGATCAAGGGACTGGAGGACTTTCTTATGAGGAAAAGCTGTGGGACTTGGGTCTATTTAGCCTGGAAAAGAGAAGATTGAGAGGGGATCTCATGAATGCTTACAAATACCTAAAGGGTGAGTGTCAAGAGGATGGGGCCAGACTCTTTTCAGTGGTGCCCAGCAACAGGACAAGGAGCAACGGGCACAAACTGGAACACAGGAAATTCTGTCTCAACATGAGGAAAAACTTCTTTACTTGATCACAGGAAGTTCCATCTTGACGTGAGGAGGAACTTCTTTACTTTGAGGGTGACAGAGCACAGGAACAGGCTGCCCAGAGAGGTTGTGGAGTCTCCAGCTCTGGAGACATTCAAAACCTGCCTGGACGCATTCCTGTCCAACCTGTTCTAGGTGAACCTGCTTGCGAAGGGGCATTGAACAAGACGACCTCTGAAGGTCCCTTCCAACCCCTACCATTCTGTGATTCTGTGGGATTCTGTAATATGCCCTTCAGCTTTGAAAGTTCATTTCTACAGTATGGTGCATGGTAAGTGTTAGATGTAAATATCTCCTCTACCATCTACCCATTACTGTAAAGCTAGCGTGCCTTCACGTGCAAAACTTCATCCTGAGTCACATCACCAAAACTACAGGCTTTCCAGGCTGGCTTTGCTTTGTGCCAGTGACACAGGGCATGGTATTGCCTATTTTGCTGCATGTTTCGCAGCTAAGATCCACCATCTCGACTGACTCTCATTCATGCATCTTCAATAGGCTCCTTAAAGCCAAGCTGCAGGAACAGCAGTGTATAATGCTCTATAACACCTTCTTATTCAATCCTGAATTTCATCCCAAGCTAAACGTCTGTTCCTTTATGTTACAGAGAGGAGCGGGAACTCACAGGCCAGCTGTTATTTCATGTTGCTTTCCCATAGTGATAGAAAAGCTAACTTCGTATTTCCTCTGGGAGTTTTGAAGAAGGGCTGCCTGATGGATCTGTTTACCCACAGGCAGGAATCGATTTAATGGATGCTTACGGAAGTTTCCTTCTCACAAATGTTCATGGACAATGACTTCATTGTGTAACCACCCTATCCACAACGGCCGAGCTTGGGACTCCTCACTGATGACTGCATTAGCAGAAATATTGCCAAAGTATTTTCGCTGTTCAT
>NW_009648963.1:1718927-1731283 GCF_000708025.1 Charadrius vociferus | reverse complement strand
TGTCCTTATCGAACTGTACAGGTTGTATTTAAAGAGCTTGGTATTCTAGCTAGTATATGCCAGCAGGTCACAATTACAGTCACAAGATGGCAGCATAGAATAAAAGATTACTGATACGTTGTATTTGTTGCTTACCCATATTAGTCAAATTTCAGTTTGATTCTACACTATAAATGTTGAGTTTAGCAGTGCCAAAAACATTTACCTTTGGTGCTAAATCTATTAAGTGTTTTCCAGAAGCATAGTCACCTTTTTATTTCACATTTTCCTACATAATCCCAAGCCTTTCTTTAAAAATCTGGTTATCTTTTGATTTTCTTCCTAATGAGTCTTTCAAACAGAACTTGTACTTATAAGGAGTCAAGCGCAAAAAATTTATGTCCAGAATACATCAGAATTACAGCATAGAGTGGGATAATTCAGCTGCTGGCAAGAACTCTTCACTGGCAACTATATAGATCTGATAGAAGTCCACATTGAAAAGAAAAATTACAGCGCAGTGAAAGATGCATTTTTAAAAATCAGGGGATTACTCATAAATACAAGCCCGAACACATCAATAAGACAGAGCAGTGAACAGAGTTTGGATCTGAAGGTCCCTGAGGTCAACAGAGAGCTAAGAAATGCCATAATTAAAAAGGATATATCCTACCACAGGTGTGTGCAGCCCCTGGAGTACAGTGTCCTGGTCTAAATGTCTCCCATAACTTGTCCTGTCTGCTCACTGTCCCCCCAGAATTTGCAGGAGCCGAGCTATAGGCAGGGTGATTGACTGCCCAGAGCCTATTTTTGTCCTACTCCAAATATTCACCCAAGAACACTTTGCCACATCTTGCAGTGACCTCTGCAAGCGGTGGGCAGACTTGGTCTGCCAGTACGACTAGCTGCACCCAGGGATTTTGGGGAGCCTTTTGGTTTTGCCTTGCAGTCATTCTTTGTTAACCTAGCTGTGGCAAGTCTAGAATACAAAATACATTTAACTGATGATTGTTTCTATAGTTCACAATATTACTATTCACAGTATTATTACTAAAGATGTTAATCACTTAGTGTCAACAGAGATTGCTGGTTTGTTAAAACTACAGGTACGCAGATTCAATAGGCTACATCACTAATGTTTCCAAAATACCCGTACAGAGAATCTACACTCAAACGTAATGGAATTTCTTTATCAAAGAAGTGATTGGTTTCTGCACTTTTTCATCCTTCAAAATGGCATAAATTCAGAACTTACAAATTAAGAAGGGGTGAGTGGCTGGGTGAGAGACCCAGAAGCAACCTTCCCCTTCTGACTGCTGATGCAAAGAAAGCCACCAAGACCAAGTGGAAGGAGAAGCCCACGTGAAGTCAGACGCCCTGGTACTGCCTCCAGTTTGGTCCAGGTTACAATGGCAGCATGAGGTAGAGACCAGTGTCTGCCGATGAGTGAGACATGAATGATCTCTATCAGCTTGAAATCCTTTTGTGCTATTTTGTCAAAGCTGCAAAAGGGGCAAAAGCAGAACACAGCAGAGGGCTGAGGCGTGCCAGAGCTGGTCCTCTGCTCAAGCTAGCTCGTTCACAGGAGTGCGAACATGGACAGGCAGCACACAGCCACTTTTTTGTGTTTGAGAATTCTCCTGCTGTCTCCTCAATTACAGGTAACTGCTCATTGTGTGCTCCTTAAAAGACCCATCATACTGGAACTCGTAACATCTGTCAATGTTTTGGATAAACAAGTAAGCATTGCCACAGCTGATGAGACCTCTACTTAGTATGAGGCAGTATCCTGCCCCCAGCATCCTACCTTCAACCCCATTTGATTTCTCAGGAGAAAAGAGCAAGAAATCTTGAAGCATACCAGGCTGGAATAAAAAGTGTTCCTATAGGAAGATTTTTCTAACTTGTATCAATTAAGATTTGGTTGATGTCCAAAAGAATGAAGATTAATCCTTACCACAGAACTGAACCTTTACCAATGCAATTCTGAATATAATGTCTTCATTTTCTAGTTGAAGCTGTTGTGTAGTATAGCTATATGCTGTTGAAAGAACTTTTTTTTACCCTTATATTGACTGAATTTCAGTTGCGAAGACAGTCCCTATGCTTTTCAGCAGGTTTTTTATTTTTATATAGTTATTTCTGGCAGGCATGATTTCGCAATCTCTAAAGGACAAAGTGAACCCTTACTAGCTTATTTCTAAGTGTTTATCCAACACTGATATGAATGATCTTAGATACCACCATTCTTTTTAATTAGAACACGAATTAATGGCTCTTGTCAATTTATTGTAGCTATTTATGTGATTCTAGGAAAAACACAAATTTTCATATTGGGCCTACATATTTTCAATCCCAGCTTGTGTTGATAAAAAGATTAAAAACCTCTATAATTTTCAAGAATAACTGAAAGCCAGTGTGCTTTGGAAAAGTTAAGTAATCCTACATTTACCTGTTACATCAGCAGCATTCACAACCATCTTGTACTGTGAAAGAAAGCCTCTTTGCTTGTGAAAAGCACCTTGTCCTTTCCCTTGTTACTCGGATGAACTAATAATATATATATGTAATACTAACTGCTTTGTTACCTCTCACAGCTATATTCTTTATTCCCTTGTAGCTCACTCATTTTTCATTGTTATCACTTGATTTTTTATTATTATTATGTCCAGTTTAGACAGGAGAATTTTTGGAACAATATCTTGTTCTGCTGTATTTGTAGGAGAGATGTTATGAATTTATATAACAGTACAGAAACAACTGCAATAATCAAGCAAAGGAAATCCAGATGTAAATCGAGGTCATGGTATTTGCCTTTCTGTTATACTTCCTGTTTGAGGATTTCAGAGATTAACAGATGTTGCTGAATCAAGCATCACAGTTCTGTGAAAAGGTGGCATATGTAATAGTATCTTCATTTCATATATAGGAAGAAAGTGCTATAGAAATAATTATATTACTTCTGGAATAACAGAAGAAACATGCAGGTTCGCCATGCATTAATCATAAACTGTTCTATTCTCCTGTTTTGAATGGTCATTTTTAAGTCTACTGCAGAGAAAACCCTTACTTAGCCCCTCTGGCTGAGAAGCAGGCATGCTTTTCATTTCTTCCAAATTGATGAGATGGCTTTTTACTAAAATAGTCTTCTTTTTGTTCTGTGCATTACACTCCTAGTTGGATTCAAATGTCAACAAATTGATCCTTGGCAAACCAAGCTTTCCACTACGTAATTTCATTTCCTCATTGAACTAATTACTTCACTGTATCAGTTGAAATATTGCTTTTAAAGTAATTGGGAACTTACATATCCACGTTCTTTATGCAAATTAAAATGAATAGCTATACTTAGTAAATGGGAAAACTGCCTAAGTGTTAGAGCTGTTCCCAACCTGGAAATCCATTTCCCACAAGAGAAATTCAGTTGTTAACCCACTCCTGAATTTAAGTTACAATTTTTAAGCCTGTGTGTCTAAGATGACACTCCTCAACCCAGATCTAAAATTCTAAATGCAAGTGGCTCCTTCGCAAAACTGCTTGTCACCTCCAACTGCCTCTAACCCAGTAAGACACAGCACTCTCACTTTCTCAGTGCTGAATTATCTGCTCAACGACTTCCTTGAAAGCCCACAGAAATCAGCGAGAGATGGCTCAGGACCAGTCTATTCCTTAACTTCCTAAAACAGGCGTCTTCTGGCACCACAGTGTTTGAGCGGTCCTTGCAAAGAAATGGGAGGGTGATCCTCTCTCCCAGGACACCAGTTATTTTCTGGAGTGAAACACACAACTCCTGGTTGTGCCTTCAGGACACCATGATGCTGATTGTGCAGCCGATTCAGCCAGGCATTACGCCTGCTCACTCAAGCTGGGCCACAGGTCTAAAAGGTCATCAATAATGCTCAGGCAAAGTTTTAAAAATTTGGCTACTGAGGACATGAGCCAAACACGGCTAAGGAGGCGAGAACAAGATCTGCCATGCAGACACACTGTAGGAAAAAAGGGTGAATTGGCACCGTGAGCAATCTTAACTCACAGCATCAGAAGCCAGCAACATGCTGCAAGTAGGAAAGAGTAAATCAGAAGACACAGTAGTTCTGTGAACATCATTATATTTTTCCTGTTAATTCTCAGGTATTGCTTTATTAGTCTTGCTTGTCCATATCATGGGCTCCAATTTAAATGTACACTTGTGCTCTGCAGACACATCAGGACATATAATTTAACCATCTTACTGGACGTGTGAAATACTTCTGTTAAACAAGGTGTGCTTTGTTTATTACCATAAAGTATGCTGTTTGCAATTAAGATGCTAGCTCTGCATTCATACAAGGGGCAACACTCGGACATTCAGCTGTTCTCGTTTTAATGGATAATTCTCCTGATTGCATTTCAAACACTCTCACTTAAGGAAAGGGGAGAATGATTGTTATGGATTGTGAAATATAGGAGTACTGGGAGGGAACTGAATGTGCCAGCTGGGAATATACAAAGGAGGGAATGAGTCATGTAACTTCCAGTCATTCAGAAAGGGGTCGTTCTGACTGGGCAGGGCTGCAATTATTAAAATTTATGTATCAAGCATTTATTCCTGGGTTGAACGAATAAATGATCTAGCAGATCATAATGATCACAAATGACCTGCTAGCAATGCTGTGATAAAAGGTTCTGTCAGCAATTATATTATAGGGATTTATAATACAGAACTAAAATAGTGCATCCTGCTCACCAAAATAACTCGAGTCAGACTTTGGATCAAGTTATCATAACCAAGCAGCTGACTAATGCCCACAAAAATATCCGTATGCACGGGAGTCATCTTTGTGCAAGCTGGCTGGGTAATTGCTTGTCTACGGTTCTTTTTCCTTATAAACATCTCTATAGAATATATGGGTACTTGGTTATGTGAACACGCATTTCTGTGTGCAGGTGCTCTAAACAAACACATGAACATCAATGCACACCTGTACAAGGTTTTTAGGCCAAAACAAGCCATTAGATTGTGAAGACGCATATATTCTTATGTTAGAAGTTCATCCAGTACTCCACAGTAAATTCAGGTAACAGAAATGCTGACAGTACTTTAAACATAATAGTGTTGAGACATCATTTACAGGACCTCTTCTTGGTCAGCTGCCTATATTTGAAAATGTGCTTTCATAAGATTTTCCAAAAAGGAATATATTTCATATTGTTTCAATTACATTGCTGGATTCTTCAGCCAGTTGATGGTTTCCCCAATACCTACGTTCTGATATTCCAAATGCGAACTCAGTGGCTGACAGATGGAATCTCAGCTTTTACTCTTGATGTCCCTCCGTGAGTTCCGTCAACTCTTAATGTGGCTTTGGTACATACAGCTTGTTGTAAATTACAGGATCTCACAACAATAATAATCTGAAAATGGAAAGGAAAAACATGTTTAGTTAATGCTTTGCTAGTTGATGCAAATTTAGGGCAGGTAAGGTTACTTTGCAGGAATATCAAGCAATTTCAGTGTAAGTGCCTTTATGATCTGCCAGGCCTGAAAGAGCAATCCCAAACACAGTCCAGTGCATCTTGTTACTCATCAAGGTAAAGCAATCTTCCTGGAGTTCCAACTGGTAATTGGATTTGCACGGAGCGTGCCAAATTAAAATTGCCTGCTTCAAAATATAAAACTTGAGCAAAAAAAGGATGGGAAATTTTGAGTTCCAGATGACAATGTATTCTTATCTCATCATGCAACTATAGAGGGTCTCTGGTGCATGACTCTCTTGATTCTGTAACTGTTCTAGCGATAGACACAATTTGATATATTGATAGACACAGTTTGTGAATACATCGAAAATCTATGTCTGCCCACCAACTTATAAAAGATCACGCAGACTGTGTTGGCGTTACTGGAATTAAATCAGAGTTGAATCTGATCCAAATGCTGTTGTCACATTTGACAACTGGATTGCAAGAGTTAACAACACAAACAATAACTAAAGAAAAACTAATCTCAAGGAATGACAATTATCAAAAAAGGTAGGACTGAACCCATGTCTGAAAGAGCCTGGCTGATTTTAGAACATTTCTACTGTTAAAACAATACTTAGCTAGCAAAGCTGATCTTGATTTCAGTATTCTGCTGTCATGTATACGTAAATAAACATTTGCATGTGTTTATATATATGAAAACAACATCTGTTTTCATGAAGAACAGTTCTGCGTAAGATTTTTCACCTTCACACCTATTGTGCACCGTGGATTAGGTGAGCTGTATCTACTATAGCATCGTTCAAATAGCAAATAACAATTAAATTAAACAATAAAACATTTCTTCTTTCAAACCAAGTAATTTAAAACCAGTCTCAACCTCATGAAAACTGCCTGAATCCACCGAAGGTCATGACTTAATTTTCACTCACAATGACTGAAGGTTTGGTCTCAGAGCCATTAGTTACACATTTAAAAGCAATACATTTCCCTTTCTATGTATGCTATGGTTCATGTTTTTCATGTGCAACTATAATTACAAAATGAGCTGTGATTTTCAGAAATAGGAACCTAAAACAGCAGTCCCAGAACCTCTTAACTGGTTCATGTGGTCCTACAGGAGGCTCAACATTTTTTGAAGAACACGTTTTTACTGCCTAAACTCAGGAGAGCACTTACCCTTATGTTTAAGTCTAACACATTTGAATTCTCTTCTGCATAGAGATGCTTTCCAGAAGTGAGAGACTTAAGATCCTATCTAGAGATCTCACAATCTAATTTTAGGCACAAAGCTTGTATGTATGTACATATCTGCATACTTATCTTAATAGAAATGCTCTTGCTGAGCTGAGATTTTCAACTTATTAAAATCAATAGGACTGTTTACAGCAACTCTGATTGCTAATTCTTCTAACAGAGATTTCCACCTCCACTTGGGTTTGGCATGACTGCAAACTCATATTGTGAATTCAGGCACAAAACCCAGGCCACTCTAAGTTTGAGATTTCACCTCTGCTCCCTGGACCTGAAAAATATTAGGACATCGTAGACCGAAACTTATCCAAAACCAATTTTTAGAGGTAACTTACTTTCTAACACCTAAACAAACACCACTTTCTGTTTAATACTGGGAATTTCATTCTTAGGTACAGGAAACTCATGTTCAGGTGCTGAGACCCTCTTCCCCAGGTGCTCTTCTCTTCCCAGTTCATGACTTTTGGAGCTCTCATAACCATTTTTCCATCTGCATTCACTCCAATTTCCTCCCACCTCTTCCCCTCACACCTCATGTCTGGCTTAGCTCTGCTGAGGATGTAGCTGAGGATGGAGTCAAAGGCAGCTGCACTCTCATTTTATAACACTTAAAACCATCTTGTTATGCACAGAGCCATCTTTAAAGGTTATGTAGTATAGCTACAGCTATGTAACAAGAAAAAAAAGAGGAAAAAATGAGATTACACAACCTTTCTTCCAGCACTTTAGCATGAAGATTGTGATAAAGTAACTTGGAATCTAAGAGATTCGGGAATCTCCCTGCTACATTACTTTCACATGTGTGAACCTTCTGGGGAAATGCCACGTATACCACTGCGTACAGTTATATTGATGTTGAAAAGATCGTTTGCTGCTTTTCTTACATAACAGGTGTCAGAGGTTGAGGTATCTGCACTCCAATAGAGGCGGCAGTATAAGTATTAGTTGTGGCATTTTGCTCAAGATATAAATCCTGAAGAAAATTTGATACTGAGAAATGGAGATCAGATCATGGACAGGAAACAACTGTCACTGACAGTCACAGAAATGTATTGCCTTGATAAAAACATTCAGATTTGGAATTTCAGTCAAAGAGCAATACTACTCAGGAACTCCTAGAAGTCTTAATAAAAATCAAGTAACATGAAATTTATTTTTAAGATAATGTGAGCATGTTTTTAAAAACCTGTAATACTGAACTAAATTTCTGCACCTCTGCCCTTCAGTCCTCCGTGAACTATGGTCCCAGGATAAGATGCCACATAAAAGTATCTCAAAAGAATTATTTTTTCAAAAAAAATCAAAGATGGCAGGTGTGGAAAATCATGCTGTCACCGGAAAGCACCATTGATTTTAACTGTGCAGCAGCTCCTGTGCTATACAGTACAGTATCCAAAGCAAACAAATAGTGGAAATGTACCAGTGAGAAGTCAAACCTGACTTTCAGGTACTGTAGTATTGCATAACATGATTTGTACTTGCATTATTCAAGGACATGCTGATGTTGAGTAATGCCCTTCACTTACCTAAGAGTCAACCTAATCTTTAGTGAGCCTATAACTCAGGAAAAAATATGGTAAACCCTAGCATTGTAAATTTTATATAGAGATAAGAAAAAAAAAAGTACAAGTGAAACATGTAAGGTGCTAGTGTGCATACAACAATTTCTTATACTGATTATCTTTCATATGTGAAGTATATTATGCAAAAATTAACGTGCTGCTTAGATGTTGAACATAAAATGGAGGAAAGAATCTTTACATGATTTTTCTCCTGTGGGCGTAAACAGATATTTTTAACTTCAGCTACCAAACAGAACTGACTGAGACAGAATTAGATTATACTTCCAACCAATACTTCTGTACCTTGCAAATATACGACAGCTGTGATTCTGAAAGATTTAGAACTAAGTTTGTTAATATCAGTTGTTGCTAAGAGATGCATTGCCTTTAGTAGAAGAATGAATATGCACCCACATACTAAGTGGATCGATGAACTAAAAGTCACAAACCAAATACAAAATAACTTGTTTATATTACAAAAGGGCCTGAAAATATTTTATTGTGGAAAAAAATCAGCATCATTCCACTTTGAGTTTGTCATGAGTTTTGTTGATTGCCTCCTCACAGAAGGTGTACTCAGTCAGTGATGAAATTTTTAAAAATGAAGTGTGATTGAAAATCACATCAAAGACTATAACTCAATGTAATTCTTGTGGGAGACTCAAGAAATTAAAACATTAAACCACGCATTTTTAGTATGTAGTCTTTTTTGAATGATATTGCAAAGTCTAAAGAAGTTTGAGCCTCCCTGACAAAAAGCTTACACGGGAAGATAGATAGCAGATGTTTTCATACGGTTATGAGTATTGCAGTTACTCATAACTGCTTTATACAGCTACAAGTATTGCATTGCTATTATCATCATTTTAACACCTGCCTCTTCTTTATTGCTAGTTAATGTATTCTCCAGTTTCACTCACCTCTGCTTGGTACAGTACACTAAGTTTCCATACTTCTCTCTAGACTTCTTTTGGATTTCCTAACCTATGTCCATAATTTACTTCCCATATGAGATACCATTTAGTTGACAGATTTTTTTTTCCATGTTTGTATATCTCTCTAAAAAGAAGATCTTACTTGACCTCTTTTTAGCATACTTCACTGATAGAACATCTATGTTAATATGGGATATCTGAGTTGGTGGGGATAAATGACACAGATTGCAAGGTCTGAAAAGACAACAAAGTTCTGCCACCAAGAAGCACTACAAAAAATGATTATCCGTTTTCTGAGTCCTCTTCTTAATAATCTTTTGTTGGGTCTTGTGGGGAGAAAAAAATCCATTACAAAAAAGGAGGAGTTTCAGACCATATAAAAATGTTCTTTAGAAAAAGACCATCATCACTAGAAGACAGAGTAGTTGCAGCAATGAGTACTCAGGAACTAAAGAACAACTGAGCTGGACACACTACAAGCGTGTTAATACTTCACAGTGCCAGAAGAAACTTTCCTGATACCAAATTAGCAAAAGTCCCTCTGCAATGATTATGTATAAGATACATTATAGTTATATCCATACATCATTACTCTAGTATATGTATGGAAAACTTAAGGTAAAACATGAAGTAGCTTGCATAAAGCCCCAAAGATCAGCAGTGCTGACATTTCTAACAAAATTCAACTCTTAATTCCCCATCTGTATTCACTCCGTGACTATCCTAATAGTTTTTGCTGTTGTATGAATGAAACTGCTTTTTCTTGTTGGTAACAGTCATTATTTTAAAACCACACACACACACACACCACCTGCTAAATATCTCTTGGGGAAAAAAAAGTGAAACTCCAGCTGTGGGAACACTGACAAGGCTGTGTCGTGTTCTAAGAAAATCGCTTCAGGAAAAAGATTGGTGGACGGTTATGAAACTGCAAAGTGGATTCTGACCTGCTGCAGAGTCACTCCATAGCATGTCTCACACCAGATAAGCTATGGAAAGCAACAAGATACAGCGTCTCGTGCCCAAACAGCAGATGGTCCCAGATAAGTCCCAACAGCAGATATCGTAATGAACCACTACTTCCTATATCAATACTGCTAATATTTTTCACTAAACAACTTTTCCCCTCTGACTTGGCTCATTCAAGGACTCAAATATCTAAAGACTGGATTTTGCTGCAGTTGGGCTGGAAGCGGCCACCGTACCAAAATATAACATGTAGTAGTTGAAATACACACACCTTTGCATGTGGAAAAGAACACATGAAAATTCCGTCCAACGATGGGTTACAAAGTGGATGTAAAATACAGGAAAAACATCCTGAAAGACTCTGTGGGTAGCAACTTGAGGGTAGCTGCTCAATATGCTTTTGACATGTCAAAATGATGAGCGAATTCTTAGCTGAACTGTATTGCAGTCATAATATTATCATGCTTTCAGCTGGACTACTTCAAGCGTAAAACTGGAAGATCTTGTAAACTAAGCAAGGTTACCTTGGTAAACCCCTGAACAGAAAATGTATGTGCTGTCACAGCTAGTGCCATTAATTCATTAGATAGCTTCCCATTGGGCCTGAAGGAAGAAGAACATAGCTGGTTGTTAGATGATGCTTGGTGTTGCAAACGCCTTCATTTGGGTAAGACTGGTAACAAGGTTGTGACAGTTTGTTGTCCTTAAATAACATTCAATGCAAATACAGATGTATGGATATAGCTTTTATACACAGTTGGAAGCAGCGAAGTAGACTATCTCTCAGGGTGCCATGTAACTTTGCATGGACTGCAACAGCAATCCTGCTTAGGGAATTTTTCAGCTCTTTTCGGAGCTCTTTGTTCTGCATCCTATTTTTCTAACTGCTTTTTACACCTGCAGAGAAAAGATGAGAGAAGAAACCCCAAACTGATAACATGTACTATCTATCACTGTTAGTTCCCTGTATGACGCTCTTATTACACATTATGAGTGCCTGTAAAAAGCACTCCTTCCACACCCTGAAAATACCAAGACTTGGATTAATCCTACTGGATTTCAGGTATTTAGAACCACTCATGACAACGGAAACAGGCATCTCTTGTCTATCCAAAGCCTGAAATGCTCTTTGAGACAACTGTACAACTAACTTAAAAGTTATAGAGGAAGACTACTACTGCCTTCCAAAGAGAGACTAAAACACTCTTTGTTTTCCCAGGACGAGTGGCTAAATATTAAGCTGACCGAATCTGGCCTCTGAAGGCATGATAAGAAATGAGAACTTAATGTGAAGGAGATCTTGTACTTGAAATACAGGCCAGGTATTTTGTCCTCGTGCCCATGTGAATTCCCCCTACAAACAAGTGCTTCGCTGTTCCCTTGAGCTCCCTGCTTCTTCAATTCTCGTTTACTCTTGTGTAAATTATACGCACTTTGAGACAGGAACAATTATTTTTCATCAGTATGGCCTCTGACAAGCCTTATGACCCACCGCTGATATCACACTGCCAGTAACTAACAGCAGTCCCAGCCTCATCACTTCACGAACCGTACGATTTCAGACCCCGTTTCTCAGGCTGGCAGGGCTCGTTGACCTTTGCGGGCTCCTCAGCACCTGCTCTCCCGTGCCTGGTAGGGCCTCCTGAGCTCCGTGCCGGCCAGATGGCTACAACAGCACCCCTCATCTGTCCTTCCCACAGGTGGGCTTGGTGGCAGGCACTCCTTCCAGAGGCCGCTTAGTGGGAAGAGCTACACAAAGCCGGAGCGCGCCAACCTGTGACCGCCAGTGCGGGCCCAGTCAAACACGCGTTAGGCAGTTCACTGAAATCCTGTTGGCTTTCGAGTTAATAATTAACCTCTCACTTTCCATTTTCGAACAAGGTCTTTATTTGCATGGCACAGGGTAGATTAAAATGACGTTATTTGCACCCGCTTTGAACTACTGTCTCCCAGCCCATGCGGCGGGTAAAAACTGCCACCATTACGCGCGTTTCTTGTGACAACGGCAGAGGGCCCGCTCGACCTCTCCCCTCACACGCATATCGTTATGTGCGCCCAGCAGTATCCATAACACCGGAATAAACTTCGAGGCCAGGCAAAGGAAGGCGCTGAGAGGAGGCGAGGCCTGAGCGCGGAGGTCCCGGCACCGAAGCGGTTAACGGCGGCAAGATGGCGCCGGGCCGCCTTCGCCCCCGCC
>NW_009648963.1:1675019-1717961 GCF_000708025.1 Charadrius vociferus | reverse complement strand
GGGCCCGCGGCGAGCCCCCGGCAGGGCGGTTTCTGCCGGGAGCGGAGGGGTTGGGGCCGGGGCCCGGCGGTCCCTGAGCCCCGCGGGGCGGGAGGGAGGGGGCCGGGGCCCTCCGCTTCCCCGCCGGGGTGCGAGAAACGCTTCGTCCTGTTGAACGGTTCCTGTTCCGTACAGACAGCTGTGAGTCCGGTAGTCTGTGCCTCTGCTGCTGAAAATAGCGGTGCGGTGGGAGCCGTGAAGTTGTGTGCAGGTTATTAGAAGTCTTCTAGACTAAACGTAGTTTACTAACTGAGCGTTTAATGGGGGAAAATAAGGGCAAACGTCACATCTTTTGCTATCCGTCTGCAGCTGTATTTACACTTACACTTGAGCGGGTCATTTCAGGGACCCATAGAGTAATTTTTGAAAATAGCACTGCCTGTTTCATAAATGTTGACACTCAGCATGGCAGGCTTGATTTAGTGCTGATAAGGTTATAAATAACTTTATTAGCACCATGTTCTTAATTGAGCGGCTTGCTGAAAGTCTGGAAAGCGCTCAAAGTGGGTGTTCAAATTTCTAAGCTTTCTGCCTCAGTGTTGACTTGAATGTGATACCACAGGTGTTATCAAAACCAAAATAAAGCAAAAAATTAGGATTTAACTTAAATTGTCTACCAACAATTCAGTGCTTTCCTTTTAAGCTTGACAGGTGCTGTGTCCATTTCTGACATGCCTTATGTCATAGGACATGCAGCGTCATTGACTGCAGTTCTGTGGTATTGATGAAACTGATGTAATTTCTGTAGTTGTAAGGAATTGGCTTTATTGTAGTATTATGAATTGCTTTGTGGTGAAAAAAAGAATGGTGAAGGTACATACTGATATGCCTGAAAGACAGCTGAAAAAATAACTTTATAAAAAGTAAGGAAATTGTTGGGGAGCGAGGGGGGCAGAATTCCTAACTATCTTCCAGCGGCTGATTTTAAATTGAAATGTAGTTAAAAATCATTGTTACTCTCTGACTCTTCAGGACAGGAAAACATTAGCAGAAGATATTTCTTGATAGAGCAACTAAAAATTCTAACCCACCTAATGGTAACATTATGTTATATAGTACATAGAAGTAGGGTTTTTTCCAAGATGGTAAAGCAGGACCAGTACTGCACAGAGGAGCTGTTTAGAGGAGAAGGAAATATTAAAAAAAAAATACTGTGTTGGTTTAGTCGTGATTGATTTGAGTGTTTGCAGAAGAAGTGTGTATTTAGGATTGAGGGGAGTGAAGTGGGTGCCTGGAATTGTTGCATTTAGGATTAAAGTTACGGTTATATAACAGTAGAAACTTAGTGAGGCGTAGTGCATTTCACATTTGCACAAATTTTCCTCTCTGTTTCTGGTTAATGGTTATCCTTTGTGTAGCTATGTATTGAAGTATAACTTTGGTAAATCATTATCTTTTTACTTTGAAGGAATTAGTGGCCTCTTATGTTTTGAAGATGCTTGTGCTTTTCTGTCCTGAGATGGGGAGATAAATGGGAATACTGTAAGCATTAAGAGTATGCTATCTGAACAGTTTAAACTTAGGCCACAGTCTAAAACTTTCTGACTGCAAAGGAGGGAAACTTGAACTAGGGAAGGAATTTGAAGTAGGAATTGGAGTGTTTACTTATTTTTAAAAGAAACTTATGCTTTGATAGCAGAATTAAGCCATTTTTCAGATGATTTATTACTCTCCTGCCACAGTGTCTCATCCTGTTCTTTTGCTTACTGTGTTTTTCCTACAGGGTCAGCCACTGGTCTGTTTCACAGCTGGCACAGAACTAGGGCTGATGCTGCATGGCAGCAAGTGCTCAGGAAGGAGGTGGCTGAGTGACTGTGTGCTTCAGTGCATCCCCAGTCACTGGAGAGATTGTGTTGCAGTCATGATCTGGAGCTTGTGTATTGGTCAACCTCAGTCATGAGAAGTGATTCTCTCTTAATATCTAGGGTATGAAAGTCTAGCCAGGTGAAGGAAACTTAAAATCATTTGTTTTTCCACAATAAGCCTGCCAACCAGTTTGTGTGAGGTAAGAAGGAGTGGGAGCAAACAGCTCATTAGTTAGAATCATAGAACATCTGAAGTTGGAAGGGACCCGTAAGTTGCCCATGTGCATATATTTCCTTTGCAGGGAACTTCAGTTGTCTGAGATGCGTTATCTTCAAGTTAGAGAAGGTCGGTTATCTGAGGAGGAAGAAAATACACCTGGGCAGTTAACAAAGTAGTTTATTTGTGTGTTTATATCTAAGGTTATCTCTTTTCACTTTTAACCTTTTAAAGAAGAAAGAATTGGGAAAAACAAAAAAGTTACAAGTGATAGTGTTACAAAGGAAGACTCCAAAAACAACTATGCAAGAGATCTGAACAATGATTTAATGGTATGAACTTCTGCCTTATTTCACTGGAATGAACTTTGATTGAAACTTTACATGTCAATATTAGTTTTTTACTGCTCATTAAACTACATGTTGTTTTTGTTTGTTTTAAAGTAAATACCTTTAAGGCTTACAGTGGCTTTGGCCTACCTACTAGAAGTGGGTCAGTAATACATAAATCATCAAAATCACTATCCAAACACGCTCATAGTAGTTTAAAGCAAATCATAATTTAAATTATTTATTAACAATACATAATTAACCAGCAGTCAATGAATTATATAGCTGTGATCAGTATCAGCAACATGATAAATCACAACACTAGACATACGCAGAATGTTGATACATCACCGAAAACGTTAAAATGCCTGTTTGTAGTCCTCACAAGTTCTAATCACAATCAATATGTATGCCTTCCCCCCTCACCTCTGCCAAAGCAGTGTACGTTATAAGCACACCTTGTCTCTTCTGCCTTTTTTATACTTCCATTTGAGCTGCTTTAAGACTCTCTGCTATTTTCTGGCTACTCTTACAGCTAATTGTCATCATCATCTTCAGTGTGATGAATATTGAGAAACTGTATCAGACAGTTTTGGGTGCACGCTTTACACGTAGCATCTGTACTTGCATTGCTGTCCTAACAGCTGTTGTCTAGGCTGTTTTACTAAGGGTGTGTTGTGCAGCCTTTTCCTCCCTGCAAAAATGTACCATTGTACCATGCAAGGTCCACCCCCCAAAAGTCACTAAGACTTGGGCTAAAATCTGAATTTAGTATTTGTGAGCATGTTCTTGTGTCATGATAAATGCACTGTAGTTTTTCACCTATATGTCTAGATAAGTGATTGGCATCTTTTAGATGTTGTGTGAACACTGAGAGTTTCTATTATTAAATGCCAATAATAACCAGAAACGTTGAACTTCATTGTAGTGTTCTGTCACTTCGGAAGTGTTACCAGGAGGTGGTTATGTCAGACCTTGTCAGTGAATGTCGAAGCTTAAGCTCAACCTCCTTGTGCTGACAGCCTGAATTTTCATAGCCATAATTTCCTTTTTTGTTTCCTTTTGCAAGACTACTCTGCACCAAGTCTTTTTTTAGAAGCCATATGAGTTGACTAAACATAGGTCAGTCAGGCATTGGCTTATTTACCTACAGCCATTAAAATGCAAAAGACCTGTACGCGCTTGATGACTCCTCGGTCTTGAAAGACTTCAGTCTGATCATCAAACGATCAGCATGCTTGTACTGTTTGTGCACTGAATCACTTGGGATCACGTATCCATGAATGTTTTGGTCTTACAGAAAGTTGTTCTTTAAAATAAAGAACAAGTTGCTAGTGTTGCTGAGAGAGGAAATAGCTTTTAAAAACTCTAAAATAGAGCTTAGTAAATTTAGGAGACTGTCAGTACACTCAGAGTATTGCATTCAGTGTAGCTGCTTTGCGTACTGTTTTGGAGAAGTGGGATGTCTGGTGAGAATGATTGGCTGGGAAAAGTAGCTTGTGTTGTTTGTTGGGAGGCAACAGGGGAAGGAGAGAGTGTAGAACTTCCTTCTTATATAGCTCCTTCCGTACCAAGTTATTTGACGTTCTGGTTACTATCAGCAGAAACCTTATGGGTTAGATGTGGTGTAAATGAAGCATGTAGCAAGTAATAAAAGCGTAGCAGTCTTCTCACTCTTCAGAGATCATGTCTGAAGTGTCTTCTGCTTATGTGTGTTCCTGAATGTAGATCTTTCATTGCTGAGATTCATCAGTGCTGAGCTAACAAGAGGTTACTTCCTTGAACACAATGAAGCAAAATATACAGAGCGGAGAGAGAGAGTATACACGTGCATGCGGATACCAAAAGAACTGGAAAAGGTGAAGTATACTTTAAGATTTAATTCAAAGATTAAATCAGTTGTGTTAAATTATTTAGAGAAATACTTACTTTTTCAAACACTTTTGCTACTAAAAAAGCTTTAAACATTTATACTAGTGAATTTTTAGTGTCAGTAACTTAATTTGTGTTTCAGGTTTTTTTTGCCTATGTTTGCTTGTTGCTGCTGGCAACTCTTGGCCACTTGTTGATGTTATTAGCAGAGATGGACATGACTAACTTTCAAGTTTAGATGATGACAAATTAATTCGAATATAAAGATGTCACTGATCCTTAAAAGAATAGTCAAGCAAAAGAAAAGCTTTTACTGCAAAATGTAATTTTACATGAAAAAAAAAGTTTCAAAAATCTTTCCAGTCTAAAGTGTTTTCAGGGTGGGAAGATTTCAGTCATTTAAAAATGCAGAGATGAATGAGTTTGTCTAACATTTTTTACTTAATTTTCATAGCCTTCTATTTTGCTTTTTGCCACTGTTTACCACATCTTCCCTCTCTGTCCCAGTGCTATGGCCCTTCCTGAGACATTCCTGCCACCTCCTTTATGTCAGCTTAGGTATAACTCTGGCCCTGCAGTGAGCTAATTCTGGTACTGTAATGTAGAAGAGAGTTTTATTCTGGCTTAACCATTTTGACACCCTGTAGGAGAGGGTGTCATATTTGGGAGGCAGCAGGAACATGCTCAAGGATGAGGAGTAAGGCAACATTGGTAATAGGGTTTGGCTAGGCTGCAGTGTAACAATAACATTAGAAGTAACATTGCTAAAATTCTGACAACCTCTAGGGATGAAGTTATGTGGTAGAGCTAAATCAATTTAACCCTAATTTATATTGAAGCAAGAGTCTTTTTTTCACTGTTCCTCCCATTTGAGTCTCATCCCTTATGCACGCTGCCATTTTGCATGAGCCGTGGTGCTTGTTGGACTGTTCTGAGAGTTAAATCAGCTCATAATTTGGCAGTGAATGCTTCACTTTTCTTGATCTGTTTGTTCTTTGCTAGGATAGCGAGTTGAGTTGCTCAGCCAATATTCTTGAGAATCCAGAGCATACACAAGGGCGGAAGGGGAGCTTCGAGTAGGGGTGGAAAGATGAAAGAGCAGGGAGGAAGGGAGGGTAGGATTCCCTTCGTCAGCAGCAGTCAGGTTCCCCCCTTAGTATCATTAAATGCATCCTTAGACCATGATGAGACCTGGTTTTACAAAACTGAATTCCCAGTCAGTTACTGCAGAAAATCACAGTGTGGATGAGATTGGGATGGACCTCTGGTGATGATGTAGTCCAAGCCCTTGCTTGAAGCTGCATCACGTACATACAGCAGGTTGCTCAGGACTAGATCCAGTTGGGCTTTGAACATCTTCATGTCCTCACTGTTTACCCATTCCAGTTTACGGTAGAATATTCCAGTTAGGGTAGAGTCTCAGTTGAACAGTATAGCAGTTCTACATGATCTCCATTGTAATTATGTAAACTATTACGTGCCATCTTCAAGCCACAGAAATTATTCTGAAGGATCATCATAGATTTCCAATAAAACTTTCAGTATGTAAGAACAAGTGAAGGCCAACAGTCTTTAATGTTTTTTTTTTGGATGGTAAATCAAAGTTTGGTCTGTACTTTGAATATGAAAGAATATGAAACTGAGCAATAAGCAGATAGATTTTAAAAGTGATAGTTACTTTTTTACAGAGAGCTTATGAAATAAATTTGTTACTTCTTTGCATGGGCTTAGTCTGTGTTAGTATAGATACTGGGTATATCAAATGGAATCATACTAGTTGAAAAAATTGAAAAAGTATGATGATGAGCACCTGGAAAGCAAACTAAATAGTGTACAGATCATTGCCTATTGCAGAAACCACTTGACTGCGTGATTCAAAAGTCTACTTTCAATTAAGCAAATGGAAATAAAGCATGTGAGACACTAGGAAAGGAAGAGAAGGATTTTCTTAATGGCTTGTATCATTTACTACCTAATAATGTAATTACAGACTAGGAATGAAAATCATAATCGAGTAGAGTGAGAATAAACTGGAATAAATTTATCAAAGCCTGATCTCAGGAGATACTATTTAACATGCACTTATTACATGTACATAATTCTAGGGTGGGCTGTGATGTTAAAAGGGTAGTATTTTTGTTGTTGTTCTGAATACCCCTTTTTTATTTAGAGAAGTCGGATAATTTGTAATATAAACGCTGTTCCCACTCAAGCTTTTTGTGCAGTTTCAGTGCAAACTCCATTGTGATAGGTTATCTCTACTAAATGACAAGGTGGTCTCTGTTCCTGCTATCTTAACCTTGTACTTGTCTGTTGATCTCAATATTAAACTTTACGCTCTTTTGCTTTTGCACAGGTCACCGTATATATACCAGCCCAGAGCCCATTACCCCTGTATTTTCTCCTCTGAACTTTGCAGAGGAGGTACTCTCCACTATTAATACCATATTTGCCATAGAACATGCAGATTCTGCCATTTTAATTACTGTGCTTAGCCACTGGTACTTTGCGGGCCAATGCCATGATGGAATAGGGCTACCTGATTTGTGGCTTCCCTAAGGAAACCAAGACAACAAAGCACTGGCGCATAGTAATGTCCTTTCCTGTATTGGCATCAGCACATAATTCAGGCATGGATAAAGCACTCTGGGCATTCTAGCATCAGATATTTGTGGGTGCAAGAACAAACAAGGTACCACTGCCCACATTTAAATCTGATTTAAGGAATTGGTATTTCATGAATTCTTTCCAGATCAGTATGAACAGCCAGTTATGATGACGGAAAAGCTCTATAAGCTTTTCCGTTAGTTCCTCAGTATCTGGAATGTAGCAGCAAAAATAACGTTTACAGAAATGAAAGGAAGTTGCAGTGCTGATTATATTTCAATGGGTGCATGTAAGTGTGCAAGCGCAATGTAGTAAAAAATTAGGAAAATGGGGACATTAAACAATAATTGCAAATAATAATGCAAGCTTATAGAATGTGAAAAACCATGATTACACTCAGGTAGAGAAAAAGTCTATCTGAATAAAAAAGGAAGTGCAGACTTGTTTTCTAGACTGTAAAGACGCCCTCAAAGAATACAGGGGCAAAATGACAGGCTATCTTTCTATTTTGGTTGGGTTAAAGAGTTGAAAAAACCCAACCAACCAAACAAGGAAGATGCATGTTTGGCTCCAGACATTTTCAGTACTTGGATATTCAGCATCTGGTTTAAAAATTAGCAAAGAAATAGGTAGCTTAATGGCATATTAAAATGCAATGCATAAATTCATCCTTTAATTATAACCACTGCTCCTGATAATTTTGAATGATTCTGCTGAAATTTTAGAAAATGGTACTAAAGGTGAATGAGTGAATATCTGGGAGGAGACCTTAATGTCATGATGGTATTGAAGTACAGAGTGCAGAATTGGTAGAAATAGTGTTACAAGGGCAAGCAACAACTCAGAGATGATAGCAGTGCTCTTATGCCTGAGTTAGTCATCTTATGTGGCTTGCAGATAGATGTACTGGAGTGTCCTCTGTAGGATTGCTTTCAAAGTTACAAGGATGCATGAGGAGTAAGAATGAGGAGAGAAAGGGACATATCAGGGATATCAGCTCGTTGGCTGTTGAACTGGCTGTTGCACAAGCTGGCAAAGAAGGTATTTTGTAAGGCAGAGAGACTGGGAGATAAAAGTAATTTACTTGTGCTCTGGTTTACTTTTTCTTCTTCCAAACCAGTGTCATCTTTTCCCATCAACAGTACATACAACTTTACATGTGAATGTGTATCTGTCATGGATATCTAGGCCTGCTTAGACGTTGCTAGTCTTCATTGTGTAGCCAGTTAAGCTTCCCTTTTTACGTGATTTTCCTTTCAGGAAAACACACTAGCTTCTGATCTGACAGAAGCATAAAAGCATATGCCTCGAGTCCCATGCAGGTAAATCTTGGATACGTTCAAAGAGCAGATAAAGAAGGAATAACATGTGGGGAGAGTCTGGTATATAAAAGCTTTCTAATTGCGGAGTTTAGGTCTAGTTTGATTATCATAGAGTTGCTTGGCTTGTGGCTATAGTGAAATTTAACTGTTTCTGTAAATCAAGGATAAAGCATTTAAACTGAGGGCACCTGGAAGTTTACCTCTTCATATTTTATATTATTCTTTGTATGAAAAAGGTGGATATTCTCTGAAAGAGAGCTACCACAGCTGTAATTAGCTGTGCAATAGAAAACTAACAAGGTTAAAAAAATATATTGGGGGGGGGGGGAACATATTAAAAAGGATGTAGCAGAGAATGTCTGTGTACATGTATGCCCAGCTCTACACTTTTTCCAAGGTTAAAAACATTTTTTGTAACCTTAGAGGATAGTCGGCATTGGAAAATGAGCTACAGTTATATCCAAGTGCAATTCATCTATTCAATAAAGTCAGAGTTTGGTGAGCCATGGAAGTGTGCAAAAGCCTTTGCTGCTTGGACCTTGTGGTGCAGAACTTTTGCTGAGTAGTCTTCCAAGTGCACAGCATGTTATTTTTCTAACAGTTCAGCTAATTGAACAAGAGAGTGTGTTGTGCTTATTTGGTTAATTAGTCTTATGTAAATGTATTTTTCATAATATAATTCTTTATGAACTTTTTGTAACTCTTATAAACTACTAACATACTTCTGTTTTATTTTTGTAATTTAGTTGATGTTTTTTGGAATCTTTTTGTGCCTGGATGCTTTTCTGTATGTGTTCACCCTGCTTCCTTTGAGAGTTTTTCTGGCAATGTTCCGGTTCATCACTTTGCCTTGCTATGGCTTACGGTAAGTTGATTGAAGAGAACGATGTTGACACCCTTAAATAATGTTTCTCTATTTATGCGTGTGCTTAATTTTGTGGCCTTTCAGTGCTGTTTGAATTACTAGTGACTTCTTCCACTGTAAAATAGAAGGTTTGTTCTAAACTAGCCAAAGCAAAGGTGTGCGTGGGACCTTTAAGCTTTGCCACCAGTCACTAACTGTCATTGTTGTTTCCTTCAGACACAACAGTTTGATAACAGCACCACTTAGGCATATTCAGGTTAGTAAAGGACAGAGATGTAACTTTACCCTATAGTTTTGTTCTTTTAACTAACATTTATTTGAACAGTGCTTTAAGATTTCTTAGACTTGAGTTAATGACTTGGCTCATGTCTTTTGATAGACTCTTTGATAGTCAACCAAAGTTTGTTTTTTTTTTTATTTTTTTCCCCCACAGCAAAGGTTTTCATTATTTCCATGGTAAACTTGGCCCAAAGGATCCTTGTGTAAAATGTGTTATTTTCTTTCCCTCAAAGAATCAGAGAGAGTAATTGGATGAGACTAACTAATCAGAATAATATTAAGAAATTTTAGATCTTAACCACTTGCTTTTTTGTTCAGATCAATACTAAGAAGAAGTTGCTTAATACACAGGATATTTAGTTTGCCTTTCCGGCTTAGGCATCTTCATAAAAGTTGCTACTTCATGGTAAAGCTGATTATATAAGACCTAAGCATAGGGATATTTATATTGATGATGTGATTTTTCCTTGAATAAATAAAGACTTCAGCATTTTCATTCTGGATTTCCCCAAACTTGAAGTTGATTTATGATATCTGATTGTTTTTTTTTGTTTTGTTTTGTTTTTTTTTTTGTTTCAGGCATTTGCATTATTAATAGTCCTTTATATGTGAAGTGCTTTTAGATGCATAGTTTAGAATGTATGTTCTGATTAGAGCAACTGTTAGTCTAGTTGCATAAGAAATAATATTTTAAAGTATATTAAGTTGAAATGTTTGATGCTTAACATAGGCACTAGGTGGCAGTCTCTAATATCTTATTGTGCTGATAATTTTGAGCTGATGAGATCTCAGATTTTCATTATGTTAAGAGAATTTTCCTAGCTGTGTAAAAAAAAAAAAAAATAAAAAAAAAATGTGATGACTGTTCAGTTTTAACCTGATGACAAGTCAAATTATGTGCCTACCTATACGGATGCTATTGCCAAAATATTAAAATTTGGGTAAATGCAATGGATTTTAACCTATCATGTGCATCTTGCTACTTTTTTCTGTTTAAAAAGTATACTTCCTTGTTTATAGATTCAGCTTTGCTTTTGACAAACAATTTTTCTGCTCTTCTGAAATTATAATTAAAAATGAAAGACCAGTTGCTGATTCTGCATGGTGTTCAGTATACTGAAGAAAGCAACATTGAAAATACCGTATACATTCATACATGTGTGTATATATGTACACGCACTTGCAATGTTAAAACTTAGTCTGTTTACTTGACAGTACTTTTAGTGCGTGAGGCAGGATAAAATCCAGTTTAATCTATTCAGCTCGATATGTTAACTTTAAAGTTTTATCAGGTAAGATGCAGTGAAATGGAGATTATCATGAGCAAAAAAGGCTTTGTTTTTGTAATGACTCCTGAAGCAATTTCTTCTGTCAGTTTCCTCAGATGTTTAGGGAACTTATTTCCCTAGAATCTCTTTACTTCTTTACTGCTTTAGGCTTTGTCTA
This sequence comes from Charadrius vociferus, assembly GCF_000708025.1. NCBI lineage: Eukaryota > Metazoa > Chordata > Aves > Charadriiformes > Charadriidae > Charadrius > Charadrius vociferus. The sequence continues at coordinate 1,707,180 of NW_009648963.1, read as the reverse complement.
ATTCATTAATGTTTTAAAGTTGGTGTCTTTTTATTGAAAGGTTCATGATTCATATTTATAGTATATAATAGAACTTTTTCAGATGTAATGATTCTTATTTCCAAATATTCATAGCCTGCACTTTGCTTTTGGGGGTTTTTTGTTGTTTTTCTAGTTATGCTGATTTGATTGGTTATGGTAAAAAAGATTTGGCATCTTATTTTATAATATGAAATATATTTTTATGTGTTTGTGATAAAATAGAGTTCAATAGGTAGAACATATCTGTAATTACAAAAGGTACTTACAAAGCAGGTGGCTGTTTATCTTTTAGCTTGCCTTTCCTCACTAAAGTCAAGTAAGCGTTGAGACATGACTAGTTGTTCTTAGAACCTGCCACATCATATTCCATTCTGTGTAGTAAATAAAAGTGCTCCTCCCTTCATCTTGACTTTTTTCTCAACATCTCAGTGAAGAGATAGAGCAGCGAGTGTTCTGTCTCCCTTCTAGTTTACACTTCAGATCATTTATTTCCTCATAACTCTTTCTGCTCTTTTCAGTATACAAAAAGGTTATATTACCAATGATCTCTTTAAAACAATAAAAACATGCTATGTAAGATGGGCTAATTCCTGTCTATGGTATTGTGTGCAGTGCTTAAATGTAGGGAGAGTGCTTTATAGCCTCTTCCACGTTTTAATATTCCATCTTACAGAGCTCGGAAAGGGAACAGAGTACTGTGTCTTCAATAAACTTGTTTCCTTTTTCTGCCTAGGCAGTGTAAGTGCCTCAGTTTGACTGCGAAGTTATCATTTTGAGTAAATTTACTTCTGTGTATTTGTCAGAGCTATATTGGTGTTAACACAGCTATTGTAGAGAGACTCTAAAACTTTGAAAACTTCAGTCAGAAGAATCCAACATTCTGTTGTTAAGTAAACTAAACTGCTGGTTAGTAGCAAACAAACCGGCAGTGGCTGAATCATCAGATTGTGGTGGTTTTGGCAGATGCAACTTCATTACTAAATAAATAAGTAAATATTAGGATGCTCTTTAAAAAATCAACAAACGCTTCACAAAATTAAATTGCATCTTCTGAAATTACAAAAAAAAAAAAATTGGCTATGCTGTATTTTCTTCCAAGTGATGGAAAGATTTTTCCTTAATTATTCTCTTCGAATAATTTTATTAAAATATTCTTTGACAACATAAAAGCACATACTTTGCTGGAACAGCAAATCTAAGGTAGAGAGAAGTGGACCCTGATGCAGTTCTCTTCAGAATTACAGTCTGTGATGATAGGTTCCTGAAACTAACTCTACCTGTGGTTGAAGAGTACAGTTTCCTTTTACAATTCAGATACGTTTTTTTATTAATACCTCAGACGGAGATTCTGTGCAGATTAATATCCCTGCTTATTTTGAAACCCTTTTATAGAGCTAACTTTTTGTTTTTCTTGAAAATAATGTTGCACACCAATAAAAGCTCTTATGGGAATGTGGAAAAGCTCTGTTGTGTTGTTGGAAAAACACCATCATATGAAAGCTAAAATTGTATCTTGGTGAAACTCTGATGGGACTCTCAATGTAATGACGCTTAAAGGCATTTTATATCTTGTCCACAAAGCCAGTAAGGACTTCTAATGGAAAGTGAGACCTTTTTTTTTTTATTTGATTTTTTTTTCCCCAAATTCTAGTTTTCTCAAGAAAGAAGTAGATTATGAATTTTCTTACATGTGAAGATTGATTGACAAGATCTTTACGTTTTTTCCATGTGGAAATAGATATAGATTAGAAATATGTATTCTGTGTTTTTCTTTTACTCTGCTCTCTTCTCCCTGAAATAAGTGAATTTAGGTCCTGTCAGCAATAATGTCATTAACTTCAGTTGTCTTATATGTACCTCTTAAAATTCCCATTGCTGTCCTGTGAAATCATAGATTTATCCTTTTGAGTAGGAAATAAATAGAACAGCATTACTTCAAGAAAGACACTGTAGGAAGAAAGCATCTCGGGGAAAAAAAACCCAAATGGACATTATTTCTTTGTTCCTATTTTCAGGTTATTAAATAAATTTGAACCTCTGTTGCACACTTATTCCCAAGCCTTTTTTTTTTTAATTATTGCTAAGGACTATAGCTGTTAAATACATAAACTACCTATTTTCTGGTTTAGTTCATTGAGAAAGTAGTGTCCCTGTCCACCAAAATGTGTGGCTTTCTGCCAACCGGGAAAAGAAGGCAGTATTTTCTGTAGTAAACTCTCAGATCAAGTACTCCTTTCTCCTTTCCATAACAGTGCGTAGTGTAGCAACATTACAACCTTCTCTTTCTTTCTTTCTTGTAAATCAGACCGAAGGGAAGAGCACTTTCACTTCCTTTATAGGATGGAATGTGGTGTCACAGGGATTCCTCCTTGGTGAGTAAATCCTGATTTTCTTTTTCATTCTGTGCTGTCAGCCAAATTCACACGTCTACATGTAATCAGTAAAAAGACTGATTACAAATGAATAGTATAGCTAAATTAGCCAACATACTTCAAAGGAGAAACCAAGGCTTAGTTTTAGTAACCAACACATGAAACTGATTCAGTGCTGTTTATGGTAGGTATATTTCCATGTGTAACTTTGCATCACTGTGGAAATAGCTTGTGAACTTAATAGATTTAAAACATTTTTTACATAGAGTGCCTGTGGACCAGTTCAGCCCAATTTAAAATAGGGTATCTTGGAAAAACTGTAGCCCCTGCTGTACTTAGTTTACAGTGCCTTAAGCTTTTTTATGTTAATTCTAAGTAACGCTTCAGTCAGGTTCATAGCTCTATTTTTGTGTGTACTTTAAGCAGGTTTTTTGTAATGCTTAACATAATTTTTGAGGGGTTCTGAAAGTTCATTGTCAGGTCTCTTAGTATTAGACTTGAAGTTGATTCTCTGCATAGTAAAATACAGCACTTTAGTATGAACTTTATGTTCATTTACTGACTTCAATTGTAGTTGATTCTGTTACCAGAAAAATAAAAACTTAGTGCAAGCTAATTCTAGTTGTCAATTATTTGAAACCTCTTTTTTTTTTTTATTTATTTTGAGACAGCTCTCATCGGGGCCTAACAGCAAGGTTGGTTTTGTTTCATTCTTAGCATGGTCTCGTGCTGTGTCGTGTGCATGTTGAGCCTTTTCATTGTTTGCGAAATGAAATGCCATCTAATATTGGCAAACTTAGCTCTCTGTATCTTAGAATTCTTCATTTGGGGCATATTTTTATCAGCACTTAGTCTATGTATCTAACAATTTTACAACAGTGAAGCCTTGCATACTGTAAACTGTATCTCTTTCTAAAGTCTCAAACTGGATATTAGACTTGATCGAAATAGCTTTTGTTCCTGAAGCCAAACTTGATTCCAAACTTGAGTGTAATTGTAGGAGAATATTTCCAATAGATCACTTCACGCATTTTAAAGACTCTTAGTGCATAGCTATATGGGCAAGTATGCCCTTCAGACAAACTTGCTTGGGTTTTGTTTTCCCTGATATCTTTACTTAGTATGCTAACAGCAAAACATCCCCTGATGTGTTAATCTGATCATTCTAGTTAGTGCTTCATATAAGATTAGAAACTTAAAATACCACAGTTAATTAATGAAGGTTTAAGACTTTGATCAGGACTAAATATCTACATGTAAAACAAAATCCTGCAGTTCGGTTTCCATACAAGTATCTGTGATGTAAAAATGGAAAAAGAAAAGATACCTAAACAGGACCTAACTAGATCACCATTTCAATAACTGAAATAGCTTATTAATTAATATAAACCTCTGTTAGTCTAATTATTTCAAAGTGTTGATATTGAATAAGTAATACTGTTAGAAAAGATTCACCTCAAAATATTTGCTCCAACTTGTAATGTCAGTGCTAAAACACTTCTTCAGTGCATTATTAGCCAGCCAATTAGCCTATATAAATGAAAAACGTTTTTTAATAGTGTGAAGTACAATAACATTTCTAGAAATAATATTGTTATCTTAAGACCTTATAAATGTATATATATGCAGGTGGTTAAGTTTTATTAAGATTAAAATATCCATCTAAAGCTTTACTGCAATGATAGTGTATTTATATCTTCAAATTACTGTATCTGTGACATCAGTATTTGAAATTTTGTCTGTGCTAACTATGAAGGAATAATTGTTTAGGTAATCTGAATTATTTGGATGAGACTGTACTAAAGGAATCAATTAAAAATAAAGTAAACTAAAATTAAACAAGAAAAATGTATTCAATTCCTGTTGGTTTAGAAAACAACCCAACAAACCAATCAAAACTAAACAACTCTACAAGGTGACTGGAAAACCTTACTTAATCAAACTAGTGAAGAATTTAGGAGCACCAGAAATCCGGAAAGACAAAAGTAAAGAAATTGTGTGATAACTTATGGCAGTCTGTGCAGTGTTAAGTTTAAAATAGTATATGCAGAGTGCTTATGCATCAGATGCTGAAGTAATTAAGTACTCAGTGTCTACAGATCTGCAAAATGGACACGTTTTTGCTGTATTGTATATGACAGTGCTGAAAAGCATACCGTAGATGACTGTAGTGAGGTGGTTTTTTTAGATTTTTTCATACAGTAAGAACAAATTCCTGTTTGTCCTGGGGTGCATTTTATGTTTCAAATTATTTAACCACTTTAAATTCAATAAGCGAGGGTTATTAAAACACTTCACACCCAATAGTGGGTTTTTTTGAGTGTCAGTCTCTTAAGCAAACTCGTGCATTAGCTACTTGTGATTTGGAATATATTAAAGCCAAATATCAGTAAACTGTGATTTATTTTTACTAATGCTCTACTTAATGCTAAGTAACTTAGTTGTACAGCTGTTGGAACAAAAAAAGGTAGTGGTGGTAGATGCCGATACACTGAAAGCCTTGAGCTGGTTTGCTTCTTTAATAACTTAAAGGAAAACTACTGTGAAATCCAACGTGCTGTTCAGTTGAAAGAGTCTCAAACATTATATATCAGTAGCACGACCATTTATATGGTCATATCCTTTATGAATGATTTAACCTAATACTTTTCAACCAGTAGATGGAGACAGAACTCTTATTACTATGTGGAATGTGGATCGTGGCCTTTAGAGTAACCTATGAAATAGACATACTTTGAAAATGACAGTCAGGTAACCAGTTCCTTAACTTTCACTTGTCTAAGGAGATACTTATGACGAACACTGTTTTTCACACCAAATTTTTCTTCACTGGGTCGCTATTTTATTTATCTCTTAAAATAAGTTTGACTCTTAATTTTGTAACACTTACAGTGAATTTTCTTACACGTCACAAGTAATCATGAAAATAATTTAGATTTTCTTTTTTTTTGTTCCTAAAATGTATAGAACAAACTTGTGGGTAGCCAGAATATTTGGTGGTATTTTAATTTAATTCTGTAGACTAGCAAGGTAACTCTTCCTAACTGTTTATAAGGAAAGTTGCTTGTTTTTAGCTTTCTAAAGGAAAATACATATACAGATGAAGAATAAGCATTAAACCTTGAGCTTATGAATAGTATTGAAAAAAATAATTAACAGACGGGTTTTCTGAATTCCTGGTTTTTGGTTGATATCAGTCGGTGGCACTGAATAAATTTTGCTGTAGTTTCACTTTCAGCTGCCTCAGACACCGCATGATAAGCATTGAGCTTGGCATGCTTTTCCTTTTGTTAATTGACTGGGCTGAAACAGAAACATGCTGTGGTGGAATAGGGTGGTATAGTAGGAAGGCTTGCACATCACTTTCTTATATTAACATTAATAATAAGCTTGTATATCCCCCTAAGCATGCATTTGTATAATGATATTATTTGGAGCCACAAGGGTTTATTTCAGTGGAGATTTTTCTGTCAATTAGTAGACATAATGGTAAATGTACCCAAAAGCTGAGGAGTTTGAACATCTTGGTAGGTACATACTGTAGCATATTGAAGTCCCTGCGCGTGTTTTTCTGTGGTGTCTTAATTTGCTAGCTAGCGTTACAGTGTGAGAGAGACTATCTGTAGAGGAATGCTTGGATTTTCACTTTGAATTCATGCATGTTGAGGGATCATCTCATGTTTAAACAGCTTAGTGTATTCAGTGGTGGTAATAGTAAATCAATACAAGATTTTATGTAGCAGGTAATAGAAAGAATGGATAAGCCTTACGCTTTACTATTAAGATGTTTGAAGTTGTTTAGTTTAAAAAATTTGAGGCTTTGGTGGTCTGTACAGCTAAACACGGGAGCTCGAGGCTTAGCATAATGAAACCACTTGTAAAATTCTGTAAAGAGCGTTTTGGAGAACATGACTTATAGCCGAAATGTTAGAAGTAATAATGAAATAACGGCAGAAAGTAATTAGGTGAAAAGACAGACATCATGTATCTTAACAAGGCACGTTTGAAGGACAGCCCAGATGTCCTGAACACATGTATTTACTGGCTTATGAGATGTGAAAGTTGTAATTTAAATTATATTCAGCTGTGTAATCAGCCAAATTGTGAAACAATTCATGTAACTTTATTTCTGGAATCCAGTCGGAAATGAGAGGAACTGCATCTTGGACAAAGGCTCTCATGATACTATCTTTTAAGAGCGGAGTTCACTAAAGCTGGGAAAGTGTTAATATTTAATTCACTTCTGCAGCATCACTGTATGTGTGGGATAGCTTTGAAGGAGAAGACCAACTGATTTCTGTAGAAAGATTCTACTGCTTGCTGTTTTGTAACCAGAATGATTAAATATAAAGATTGTTATGCTCTTTATTTATTGTTCTTCTTTTCTCATTCATGAGTAAAAACACCCATAACAAATTTTCATATGAAATCTTTCCCTCTGTATTGTCAACTGTAAAAATACAGTCTTTTGAAATGACTTAAGCTGTTTCAACTTCTCATATCTCTGTTCATTGGTTTCTAGAGTTGTACAGTAGCTCAGTATTGTCTAGTTCTTCCCTCTTAGCTCCCTACTTTCAAATGAGATATTGAAAGTATTATCGGCACTATGCTATGTATTTCTTGTTTGTTTCTTTACCTTTGTTTAGTTGTCATAGCTTGGCTGATTACCAGCTTTTTTCTTTGTTTTTTTGACATTCTGTAGTATTCATGGTGTGGATGAATAAAGCATTATGAATTTGTATGTGACATTAATCATGAGGTCAGATTACTTAGTGCCCAAGATTGTTCTGAAGTTACTTTCCACGGTTGGCACTGAGTAGTTACTGGAGACAATAAGTAGAAACATATGTTGAGAAAAGTGAATGCAGAAAACTTAATGTGTGTAATGGGTGGGCTGAGACTTTTTATGACAGGCATAAAATCACATCAACCTCTGTGTGTTCATATGTATTACACAGTTTAATGTGAAGGATAGGAATGATTTGTGACAAATACAGATTAAACCAATGTGAGCCTGATCATATACTAAAAACTGCAGTGTTTGATTCTCACTGAACACTGACTACATCATTTCATAACTGCAAGCTTTGCAGTTAATTCTGTATATTTGCCAAAAGGTGAGAAATCATTAGACTTAATCCATTTACTTGATTTCCTTGACTTTGTAGGAAATAATTATCCCCATCCCATATTATATTCAGAGCCACACCTCAAAATCCTTTTGTAAATGTTATTAGCCAGAGTGGAAGAGGATTCTGCTCCAATAGAAGTGCATCTGTGTATTTATGTAGTAGTCACAGTTAATCTCTTTCAATCAGATACGTGGTAGTTGTAGACGATAGATTACTTGTCTAGTCGATATGAAGGGGTCTTTCTTAGTGTTCAATGAAAGAACACTGGAATATATTTGAAATGCCAGGATCTTTTCACTTTATAGAAAGCAGTTTTCTGTAGTCAGCCTTTGCAGTAATCCCTTGTACTGACGAGGGGTTAGAGGTGCTGAGAGCTCTTCTGTCATCAAACTGAGTAAATTGAAACTGCGAGGATATTTTTGTGACTTCTTTTAAACATCTGTTTGAAAGAAATTGTCACATCTCATGTGGATGAGAAGTAGAAGAACTACTTTGAATAGAACATTAATAGAGTGTATTTTTAGTTAAAACTTCAGGGGGAAAATGGAGTGTTTACTGCAGTTTTTTCAAGATATACAGACTACTGAAACTGAATCCAAGTCACTTTGAGAGATAAAATTCTCTAAAAACATTATTTGAATGTACTCTATTCTACAAAAGCTTAATTTTTTTAAGGCATAGCCACCAAGTGTAGTTGATCTGACCCTTTTGGGCAGCCTTTGTATTGGAGCATAGTGATACTCAGTTTGTTCTGTACAGAGTGCATTCTCAAAATACTTCACCTTTCCAGTGTATGGGATGCTGTGTGCAAGTTTGGATGCACCTTTGTATGGCATTATTCTCCTGAGTTAGTTTTCAGAGTTGAGACCACTTTTAGAAGAGCACTTGTGCTCTTGGTTGTGTGTAGTGTTCATAGGGTTTGGATTTCCCTGTGATGGTTGCTATCTGCTTTTACATTGGCTTCTCCTGAGTCGGTTTTACTGAAGCGAGTGGAGTCATACTGATGAAAATCAACACAAGCAGAAGAGCGATAGGGTTAACAGTACAGAATAACTACAGCCTGTGATTGTGCTGGTGGTTGAGCATCTTTGATGTTATTTGTAAGCCAGAAAACCTTTAACATGGTAATTTTCAGTCTGTGTTAATTCATGGACGTCAAAGATTTTCTTGTGAGAATCCTTCTGAAGGACTGCTTCAGAAACTTCATAAGCAGGTTCTGTTTACTAGTGAATTTCAACAAAAGACCATACTATTGTAAACATTAGTACCTTGCCATAGTTTTAAAACATAAGTTTTTGAAGTGGGTGTCTCTTTTGCTAGTCGAGTTTTCTCTACCAGGTACTCACTACCTTTCTAATTATAAGATAGGTGATGGCTGGAAGAATGAAGATGCAGGCAAATACTGGATGTGCTGGAAAATAGACATTTGCTGTTTTCTTTAGGTTTGGAAATTGTTGTTTTCAGTTAACTCAGTTGAGGAGGGGGCGGGAAGAAAATTCACTGAGGCTTTTTGTCAAGGACTTAGTCTGAAATAAAATGTGATGTGGTTACTGTTACTGAATGACTTCTGGGAGCAAGACAATGTCGCCTGGGGTGAGAAAGCTACTCTAAGCAGTTCTGGTGTGCGGGACCAGGTTGAATTCTATTATTCAGAATGTAACTAATTTTAATACAACTTATGCAGTGTAAAGTATATAATAAAAGGAGCAGTTGCACTCAGTTCAAAGTGTAATACTGTAAATCTGAGAGTTCTGGAAACATTCTTGCTCATATTTCTAGAATGAGCATCATCTATTTCTGAGTGTTACAATGCATGAATTCTGTCTTAGGGGCTTTATTCTTTTGAGTGGAAGACAACAAAGAAACCCTAAGTATAACACTCTAGCTCTGACGTGTTTAAATTGAATGAGTCACGTAGCTGCAATTTTAACTTGTCTGCAGGGGCTGTAGAATGTCTTGCCTCCCAGAGGTCATAAGTAACTGTTTGGATATTTTTTAAAAGAGCATGAATTTTTATCAACTTACTCTAATTTTTTTCTAAACGTCTTGTGAGTTTATGGAAGCATTTTCTAATCTGTGGATAATGTAGTGATTCAAGAATACAGAAAATGAAAATTCATAACTTTCATTCTGCTGATTGGTTCCGACTTTTGTGAAAGGATAACTTCTGTGAAAGCCTTTCACTATATATTAAAAATACATACATGTAATAGAAATTATTTTTCTATGGTTTTGATATTTTAATCTCAAATAACCTTTTGATTTAATTTGAAAGCTTTCTAAATACTTTGCATCCTGTTAATGCTAAACAAAGTAAATAGACAAGTAAGTACTGCCGTGCAATTTCATTATGCTTATGGCTGCTCTTGTGGGAATTGAGGTAAAGCTATTTTCTTCCTGTAGTTTTAACTTATTGGATGGAATTGTGTAATGATTCATTTAGTCTTCTGGGTTACTTGTGGGACTATAGACAGAAAACTTCTGCATTGGTTCAAGATCAACCTCAAGCTCTGATGTCAAATTGTTTGCATTTACTGCTGTAGAGCTTAGAGCTAAAAGAAGATATGGAATTGCGTTTAGAATCTGTTCCTCAGAATCTGGTTCATTATACTGAAATTGAAGATGACTGCTTCATTTCTTTTTCTTTTGGTTATAGCAAATACAATTTCTGTAACTGAGGAAGTCAAAATGATAAGTAGAATTGGCTGGAAGAGGGAAGGTAAATTAAGAGCCAAAGGGCATGCATGCAGAAGGTTCTTAATAAGCAGGAGCTCTTACCCACCAAATACAGTATATTTTAATTAAATGGATATGACAGATAAGAGAATGTGATCCTGTTCAGGAGTGTGATCTATAAATGTGCGTCATGGCCCTGATGCTCCTTATGTGTTGCAGTGAGGCACAGGGGAAGGGGCACTAATAAACTACATTAAAAATACATCCTTTGTTAACAGCTTCTGTAAATTCCTATTGTTTTGGTAACATTTGCATTTTGTGGGTATATGACACTTAGTGGAACTTTTTACCCTTTGTATTTCAGTGATAGACGTTTGCTACAACCTGCTCAGGTATGTGACATTCTCAAAGGAGTTATATTGGTCATCTGCTACTTCATGATGCACTATGTTGACTACTCTATGATGTATCATCTGATAAGGGGACAGTCTGTCATAAAGCTCTACATCATCTATAACATGCTTGAGGTAAGAATGGTGGCATCAGAATATCAAGCATGCTTTTTTCAGACTATCTAAAATATTGTGGTATTATAGTATTTGTACTTAGAACATGGCACATCTCTTATTCTCACTTATTATCTCTATGATAATAAGCCTAGATGCAGTGAAACAGACAAGTTCATGTAAAATATGTTTTGTGTGTACCGTTTCATATTGCCTGGTTCCTGGAGCTTATTAGTCAATTTAGTTGAATAAAATTTGAGAACTGGAAGTGGAACAAGGAATGTCTTAAACTGAAATGCAAGTAGTGGAATGAATGAGGTTTTGGACTCATTGAGAGAAGTAGAAACTGTTGATTTGAAACAGTGATAAGATCCTGAGAGAGAGCAGAGAAGGAAGATGGTAGAAGACAAGAGATTTGGTTTTTAATTCTTTATTATGGAAATATAGCTTTCGTTGTATGCAAGGACACATGTTGCTGCTTAACCAGTCTCAGTCCTGGCTAGCAGACGAAAGCCTTGAGTACATAAACAGTAAGTTGAATGAATATAGTAAAACAAGAAAAGGAAATTCTGGTTTGGGATGTAAGATAAAGAGAAATTCTGGGGGGAAAAAAACCCTTCGTTTTGTTATTAATGTAAAGCATGAGACTTTTAATTGCACTTCTGTGATCAATGGTTCACAAAGTAAATAATGTTTTCATAGCTACAATCTTATCTCCATCCTGCAAATATAGGACACACTAGGAATACAACCTCTTAAAAGGATGCAGTCAGAGCTTTGTACACAAGAGTTACTCTACTAGGATTCTGGGATCTCTGAGTAACATTAATCCTTGTTTGAACATCTGTTGTACCTGTGTTTGAAGACTGCTAGAGTGGGGCTACACTTTGTGCGAAGTTTGACTATTTTGTCTAAAGACATTTGTTCTTTCCTCATGAAATATGACAATATTGCATAAGGAACACAGTTATCCGAAGTGAAATAAATATACAAGCACCTCAGTTGTTTATTCATAGGATTTTCTTTCCTTTGATTTTAGATTTGCTGAAAAACATGTACAAATATTAAAGTACAACTATAAAGTTACTATGTGGAATTTAATTGTATTGGGAAATACTCATCCATATATAGTTCCATAATCTGTGAGAGATTATCACTTACTAAATAAATCCATGTGCTCAAAATAGTAATTTCTATTTATTTCAAGACTACTTCAAGTCACTTCTCTTAAAGCTGAGAAAATACACCACTATGTGTTTACCACGTAATTGAAGGGAGACTGCAGTGGTGGCTGTGAATTGGATGCCGTGTGCCATTCCATTCTGAATGAAGAGTTGAGTTTAGTTTCTTTGCTAGGTTTGGCAGAACCAAAAGTCTGTCTCAGCTACGACAGCTGCCTGAGTTTGTTGGGGGGGTTTAGGGGTTTTTGGTGTTGTGGGTTTTTTTTGTTTTGTTTTTTTTTTTTTAAGCAAAGGGGGATGTCTTACCACTCATAGTTATCAGAAAAATTACATTAGACTTAGGAGTTGGAAACTGTGTTTAATTTGCATGGTGTCTCATGAAACCCAAGCAGAGGGCATGTTTTTTAACAGGCTTGGTAGGTTGCAGCCACAGTATTGGCAGAAAATGTCACTGAAAGACTTGGTTGATAGTCAGCTTTCAACAGTTTGAATGTTGGCTTGCTTAGACTACTTAGGTGAATTTCGTTATAAGTATTTGCTACTAATGCAAGCAATGTTTTTTAAGAAACTGTTAAATACACTTTTTTTGAGGTAATAAACTTTAGATTTTTCTGAAGTTTTCAAAATAGGCAGATCTTTTTAATTTAGTTAAATCACTGAGCAGCAGAGATGTTTACAATGTCCTAATGTTTTCGGCTGTTGGCAAGTCCAGGGAATACTGTCCTGGACAGATACGAGGAATGCAGAATCTTCAAATTATGTGCTGAATGCTCCAGATGGACAGCTTAAGGGGAGCATTCAGCACATTTGGCTTAAAATGACACTTTTCTTTTTTAGATTCAGACCCACCGGCTCCTGCTCCTTGTGAAGCCCCAGTGTGCGTTATGCTGGTGACAGCACTCACCATGGAATTCTGCTGGAGCCTGGAGCCGGCATGTAGGGTTTAGGTAAGTCGTATTTGCAAAAGCAAGCAACAATATTGTGTGGTGGGTTTTAATATTTTCTATCCTGGCAGCTAAGAAACAAGGACTGCTTAAATAAAAAGGAAAGCAAAGCCACCATTTTATCTATTAAAACCCTCACAATATTGTGAACAAAAACTTACCAAACTCTAAGTATCCTGTAGTTGGTGTTACTACACCAGGTGCAATTCCTCAATGGGTCATCACAATGAGCAGGAACCAAATAATGCAGACCACCTTAATTTACAAAATTTAAAAGCCGAAAACAATACCACTGTAAATATCTCTCAAACTGATGGGTTTGTGAACTTCAGATTTGTCATAATTCATCAGCTCGTGGTTTTGTCCATTTTATTTCATAGGTGATGCTTAACGAGTAGCATATCGTACAGTTTGCTTGAGACATCCAGTAAAAATTTGTTTTAATTCAGCCTTCATATTTTAGGAAACTTCAATAAATGTTGGCTTGAATAAGTTAAAGTATATGACTTCTCTTCCTTCAGTAGCTTTACCTTTAGAGCTCTTAATTAACAAAGTCAGGAGATGATCCCAGATCTAGGTTTACTTATGTTGTCCAAAGAACTTATATTCTAGTTAATAGGTATGGTTCAGTATTTACAGGTACATCCCGCACCTAGTTCTGTATTGCTACATGTTGCTGTAACATGTCCAAAACTGTTGTCTTACAGAAAGACAGTAAAAGGAATTACCAGTTGTCTTTATTAAGTAGAGATAATCAGTTTCTGTTTAGTTAAGTTAGTAAGTGATAAAAGATCTTTTTTTAGCCAAGCATATGCATTGTGATACCGAACTTAATTTTTGAAGTGCTATTTTTGTTGTCCTGTGCAACTTAGTTTTAAAATTGCTCAACTCTAGTGTATAGGCAGAAAAAAAAGTCTTTCCTTGTAATGATCTTCAGTTTTACATGTTTGCTGATGAAGTAGTGTTGAGAACTGGTGGAACTCCATGTGACCTTTCTTGCTGTGGTTTTGAATTACAAGCTCAGATTGCTCTCCGTGTTTTTCCTATGTTTAGAATTACTGATAGTTTTGTTCCTACTTGTGCATGTATTCTATGGGTCACACTTCAGATGTTTGTAGTTTTTTCAAACTAATTTTCCCTTTTTAACAGACTTCCTAGTTCCTCTTGATCACTTGCTTTTGTGTTATAGTATTTTTCATTTTGAATTCTGCTTTATGCAGAGATTTGTATTGAGTATATACTTTATTCCAAGATACAAGGAAAGAGTACGGCCAAATCTAATTTCAGTCATTTTTGTACCTGTAAGCTGACGTTGTTCCCTAGTGCACGTTTTAAATGCCTTTTTCATTATTCCGCCCCCTGCCGTTAAACCCAGAGGGATGGGAAAAAAAACATTTAGGACGGTTTGACACAACATACATATTCCTTTATCAAAGGCTGAAGTCTGAACTGTACTTGGATGTCTTCCAAAGAGGCATCTAAGATAACACTACATGGTTATATATTGTAAATACTGTTGAGACGGGGATAGTAAATTTGAGAGGGAAAGTAAGCTGCTGAGCATACAAAAGGAACAGTATCACTGTGAAATCCAGAGTGGAAATGGAGTGCACAAGAGATGGAAAGCGATAAATACGTGAAACTTTTGAGGCTGAGCTGTACTTACGGTGGCAGAGAGAAAAATATTGCTTTAAGGCAGTAAAAAGTTGTTCTTGTTTAGGTGGCTGATCGTCTGTTTTCTTCATTTGGACAAGATATTTTGGATGCTCTTTATTGGACAGCTACAGAACCTAAGGAAAGAAAAAGAGCTCACATAGGTGTGATTCCTCACTTCTTCATGGCAGTGCTGTATGTCTGTATCCTTTTTCTTCAATAAATTGCAAATTTTTCTGAATTAAGTTACACATTTTTTTGTTTTGTTTATTTTATTTTATTTATTATTTTATTTTAATATATTTGAAGAATTGATAGTATTCGTAAATAAGAGTTCCTTTACTTTCAAAATAAGATTGCCAATACTATGGGTTTTTAAAATGAATGAAAAAACCTTTTAACCTGCTTCAAAAAAAACTTCATAATGGTATACCACTGCAGTAGTAGACAGCTTTTTTAATACCTAGTGCATAGTAAAATGAAATACAGTAATTGGATAGTTCATGGAAACTTTGATTTCTGATTTGTATTTGAGTATTTTTAGTAGCAGGGTCTTGAGGACAGTGGGGTTTTGTTGTTTAGTGGAATGTTGCAGACACCTAGCTCGAAAAATTTTCTTGAAATGAGGGGATAAAATCATGCATATTCAGGATGCAAATGAGTTTAGTGTGAAGTAACCTTACAGTGAATTGATGAAAATGGTCTGTAAAGAGGTATGTAGTCTGATCGATGTGGTGATGAATTGAGAGTTCTTGTACTTTACCCTGTTTTCTCTGAAATCTTTAGGCTAATTCAGAATCCTTCTTTATCTCAGATTTTTTTTTTTTCTTCAGGTTGTGTTGATATTTCTCCTGACTAATGTCATTGGGCTCTTCTAGAACAAGAAAAATGACCATAATTATTACATGCTACATGCACTGTGGGTACATTACATACAAGTACTGTAGTGCTGTAAATCTAGTTGACAGGGAGATAGAAACTTTTTTGTTAAACTTTGGAAACAAAACAGGAAATCTGAGTTTTGATGCTGTTCAGTACTGTTGTGCAGAAAAATTATTTCCAAATATGCTTTCTTAACCCTGCTATCTAGTCCTGCATGCTATTCTTATAATGGTTCAAGCAACAACCCTAAATGTGGCCTTCAACTCCCACAATAAATCACTGCTTACCATCATGATGTCCAATAACGTAAGTATGTAGCTTCATTATATAGCTACCCTAATTTTTTTAGGCATCCTTCATCTTTGTGTATCATATGTCTATTTGCATATTATTTGATTGTCTGATTTGTTTATATAAATTTTTTATCAATAAAAACTAACTGACTGTTTTTAAAAATTGCAGTTTGTTGAAATAAAAGGAAGTGTTTTCAAGAAGTTTGAGAAGAACAATCTTTTTCAAATGTCAAATAGTGGTACGTATAGATGTGCTAATCAGAAGAAAATGTGAAGTGAGATGCTGATATTTTAAATATAATCATTTATTTAATATTAATGGTAAACAAGCTTTACCTTGAGGAATTTGAACATTCTGACTTGACTTCCTCACCTTCCCTATTACGGTTTGGTTCAGTAGGACAAAACTGGGATTCAATTTCCAGGAAGACCATTTTTCTTTAAATGGCTAGTTTTTGTTTGAGGTACTAAAACAACCTGTTTGCTGGGTCCTAAAGTTATTATTAAATACGAATTTCAGAATTAAGTTATGATACTCAAAATAACCATGCTTCGATATCTCTGAAGTCTTCTTTGTTTTCAAAAAGTTGTCTTTGTAGTGTGCTATGTTGACAGTGATCTCAGAATGCATGTTGTTTGGCAGTTGTGAGGATTTGTGTTTCATGAGGAAAAGCTGTTTATAAGCATCCCTTGATGGTGGTTCTTCTAATAGGAGATACTGCAGTTTAAGGTTGTAATAGAGCTTCTTCACTTGTAATATTTTGTGTTCTTTGAACACTTTTCTTTCTGTTATTTTGTGCATATGACATTTTTGGTTAAAGCTATTTATACAGATAAGCAGACAGCATTTTTTTTTTTCATTCCAACTCCTGTGTTTTTAAACCAGAGAACTCAGATACTCAATAGGTTAAATACTGTAGCTGCTTGTTTAAAAATGGATGATTTGGATTTTTATATCAAGAGTTAAACTTTCAGCAGGCTTGCTTCAGGTTTTGAATTCTGGCCATTGATGCAATTTTTGTCTAATTCATCTGCAAACTGCAATGATATTACATGCTAATGTTAAATGACAATTGTTTTGTGATGCTTTAGATGAAAGACCGTTTACATAAAATCTTAAATATATTGCGTAACAGAAAAGTTAGCACTAAATTTTAATCTATTTCTTAGAAGTTCTTAAAAACCCAAAAAATAATCTTCCCGGCTGGGTTGATAAGGTTTTATCTGTGCTAATAGTATGTATTTTTGATTCTAAAATTTAAATACTTATATTTTTAAAATTAAATTTATTTAACTTTACAGTGAGAACATCTAAAAGTGGTGTTTAAATAAATGAAGAACTGCTATTAGAAATGGGTAGTAATTTCCTCCATAAAAAGCATCTGCAATAGTATGTTAGAAGAAATGTAGATCAATATTTTTTTGCTAGGCATTATTATTGAAGACCCATAATAGCAATATCAGGTATCCCTTTATCACTTGGTGGAAAAAGTGATGCCATTCATTATGCCATATGGGGTAGAAGCAGGTGAGTACATACATAGAAGAGTGCACAAAACAAGCTAATTTATTCCCTTCAAACAGATAACTTTTCCTGGAACCACTTCTCAGTATGGTTATAAATAGCAGTGTTTTTCTTCTCAGAAATAAATAACGTAGGCAGGTTTTTAGGCAAGGTTTTCACCTCTTCTGAACTTGAACAGATTTAGTGCATCGCAGCTTCGGTAAGGATGGATCAGTAGTGCTTCAGTTTATGTATTGTGATAACTTTGTTATCCTTTAAATGTTTTATTTCCTGCAGCTGAAACAGTAGTGCATCTTGCATTGGCATGCTACACCAGTGCTGTATCCTGCTGCTGGAACTGAGGCTAGTCTGGTCCTGTGGACTGAGCTTCCAGTTAGCCTTTGGACTACCTTGTGCCTGGACTGTACTAGACTGCTAAAATAAAGCACTAAATATAGGTTACCCCATGTATTTCCCACCTTTCAGTTTCTTACAGCTGTTTTCTCAGGTCTGCAGTCGCTGCTGTAGGGCAACAGTGGTAACAGTAGCTGATTAAGCTTAGACAGACTGAATGGATGCCCACTTGCTCCACCTGTTCTGGAGCTCTGCTCAAAATATTACTGTGTTCTCGAACACATGGTTTAAGTTTAGTGAAAAGGTACTGATTATTCCACAGAAGCTAAATATACTAATTTGGGGGGGGTGGGGGGGTGGGGAATAAGTTCAATCTCAGAGAGGCATCTGAGGAACTTGTCATGAATAGGTGAAACTGTCTTCTTATTTGCATGTTAATCAAAAGGAAAATAGGAACTAGCAGAAAAGTAAGATATCAGTGACCTCAAGAGTAGACATTGTGATCAAAAGAAGTTGCTACAAATGTAATTCAAAAGCAAGTAATCTAGTGAATAGAAGCATGTAAATGGAAACGAATGTTTCAGTTGTACTTTCTAAGACATGTCCTGTATTGTGCATTGAAATACCTTGCAGAGCTCTGCATGGTATTGAAGACACAATGTAATAAGACACCAGGATATGAAGTGCCACCAAGCTACCAGTTTAGATCTCGAAATCATGAAATCATTTTCATTTTGCATTGTGCTCAGCATTTGCTTGTGGATAGCAAGCTGATGTGTGACTGTACTATTTTTCCCAGTATTCCCCGTTCTGGACTTAGTGGAATCTGTGTTCCTTCTCAGCTTTGCATGGCCATTGAAAATTCTGCTGTAATAGCTAATTCATTAAAACTTCAGGACTTAAACAACTGTGAATCATCTACATAAGGCCTAATTGAACAGACCAGGAGATATACATTGGTTACAGTTAATCAAATAAAACCAAACCTGTTATCTTTTAGGTGCAGGGGGTCAACAAAGATCTTGGGGTTTGTGTAGCTGCTTAAGATTGCAGCTGCAGAATCTGTGATTTCAACCATATCTGCTCCTGCAGCTTTGGCTTGTCAGCTGCAGCAAAACTACTTTCACATCGTCACTCTGACTTTTACTAGGAAATTTATGTACACCCAGGCAATCTAAACTCTGTGGCCATTGCAAAAGACTTACATACATAAGACTTAAAACCTTAGTTTGTTGTAGCAGGGAGAAATATTTCCCTAAATTTAAATAGTATATTCTCTTTTTGAAATAGATATCTGTAAGCTAATTTTGTAGGGTTCAGGATTAGTGAGCAGAGACCAAAATTATAAAGAGAAGCTCTTTCATCATTGTTGAAAGCCCAGCACGCTGCTTTCCTTTATGCTTTTAAATATCTTATTTTAATTTCAAGCTATGCTCTAAACTAAATTTTTCACAAAACACAATAGTTCTTCATGTGAAGAAGTACATTAGGTGCAGTACATTACATTATTTTTTTTTTGCTTGGCTGTTTGGCCAGATTATTCCTTGTTTTTTAAATCTCCCATCTCAAAAACTTAACATATTTATTCTGAAGTTTCAGGAACTTCAGTGTTTTTCTTTGTAATTTCTTTCTCTTTTTTTTTTTTTTTAAATTCTGTTCTTCCTGCTTTGTTCCCAATTTATCAGTCTCTTTGATAAAAATATTGAACAGCCTTCATTTTTACCTTTGGTCTCTGATATTCAAACTGCTTTCTCATGTGGTTTTAGTTTTTTTCATTATAGTAATCTAGTTATTCACTTTAAGGATGAGGGATTGGTGGGCAGGAGTACATTTAAGATAGGTCAGTGCCTACTTGATGATTCCTTGTTCAGTCTTTGATCCTTTCTTGTGCTCCAGTCTCTTGTTAAGAGGTAGTTGTCACTAGAGCTACTTACAATTTGCTGAGATGTAAATGAAAAGATCTTGTTTTACTTCTTACACACTATGATTTATCACCGGCTTTTGATCTACACACATAAACAGAGGGATTAACATCAATTTTTTTTTTCCTTCCTGATTAAGGATTCCTGCATGATATGTCAGGGAATCTGGAAGGAAACTAGGTATTCTGAAGACTGTTTTCTACCCAAATGAGTAGAAGTGCCACTTCTGGATCTCTGTTCCTGGGATCTCGCTGCCCTTCTTGTTGGTTACCACTGCAAAGTACCTAAGTTCTTCAGAGTTCA
The DNA here is from genome assembly GCF_000708025.1 of Charadrius vociferus. Classification (NCBI taxonomy): domain Eukaryota; kingdom Metazoa; phylum Chordata; class Aves; order Charadriiformes; family Charadriidae; genus Charadrius; species Charadrius vociferus. The sequence goes on along the minus strand of NW_009648963.1, from coordinate 1,687,437 downwards.
GGTCCTTCCTGAATGAGTTCAGTAATCAATTGTTTGGGATGTTGGCTAATTAATTACACTAGTCCATCCTAGATGCAGTGCTGTCCTAGGAACATCCTTTATTTCCAGTCACATCCCTTTCTGTAGTCTTTCATGTGTTTTAAAAGTGATGATATCCTCTGTCATATTGGCACTTAAACTTTGAGTCGCTGTTGCTATCAGTCCTTTAAACTGAATGTCTCAATTTTCCAGAAAAAACTATAGAAGGGCAGAATGTGTTAATATGAGCATAGAGTTCCATTTGAATTGGAATGGCAGGGTTGATATAAGTGGAGTGAAAGTGTTTAAAAACTGATTTGGTTATGTGCAATCCTTTTTTTGGGCTTCACTTCACAGAACCAGTGTTTAAAAAAAAAAAGTACACCTTGCTTTTTTCCCCTATTGCATTTATGGCAGTATGTACATTACTGGCTTTGAAATAAATGTTTACCACCTCTATTCACATACCAACCCTAATAGGTGTCCATGACCTATCTTTGTGGAAAAAAGATATATTGTGGTTCCATTTTTGTCACGTGACCACTAAATTCTGATGCACTGTGTCCTGGAAGGTCTGATTCTTCTTTTTGCTTTTCATTATACTGAAATACATATTTTAAAGGAAACTGAAAGGCTTTAATCATATGCAGTCACTTGCACTACCAGTGGATGCATGGACGCACAAGCAGATTCAGTGGCATAATTGTCACTTCTCAAAACAGCCTGAAGAGTGTGTCTGTGGGGAGTATGTAGTATGATGTGTGACCAGGCTTCAGGGCCAGCCCTATCAAGAGTAGAGTTTAAGCACAATGTTAGAATGCAGTCTGGGCACGGTGTGTGCTGACAAGAGACCAGTCAGGGAGATAAGTATGTCTGAATTAGTGGTAGATGTCAGCTCTTCAGCACTTAGGAGCATAAACAGTGAGAAAGTAAACTTCTTAATCATGTGCTTGTGGAGATAGCTGAAGACTGTTTAAAATGTCCTCAGCCTGTTGTTTTGGCTGTCATTTGACCCTGTGTTACAATGGATGGAGTTATTAAAGCTATACTGTATTCTAATGGAAAAACAGTTCTTGATATCTTGGCTTATCACTAACACTTTGTGAAACTGAGTTGAAATGGTTTATATCAATGTTATTAAGGGTTGTCATGATGGATAATGAAGAACGGAGATCTCTTCTTCTTCCCGCTTTACTCTTTGTCATGCTAACACAGAATAGAGATGTTTCCTTTTGACAGTACCTGCAATCTCCTATGACTGAACTGGAATACTGGTGACTTGTTGCTGTTTCCCCAGTTTCACAAATATAGTATTCTACTTTCTCTTTCTTCTTCTTCAAGAGCATGATGTCCATAAGTGTGAATCTAGGCATGTAGCCTCACTTGTTCTTTAGTTCACCACATTATCTGAGAAGTGGCAAGACATGGAAATTCCCCTCACCTGTTTGAAGAAAAAATACCTGTACCTATAAATCATCAAATAAGTTCATAATAAATGCTGAACGTTATTGGTGCATATTTTGTATTCTGAAATTTTAGTTGGGATTTAGGAGTAATTACCATTGATTATTTTGGATATCCTGAAGGCTTTTTCTTTCTTTTGCCTTTGTCCTTGAGGGTGAGAAATGAAAGTAATTTCTAAATCATTTGGGTTTACTGTTGAAGCCCTTTCTCCCTGCTTGCCCCTCTGCCAAGCAGTTAATGAGAGGGGTGAGGATGAAGAGCAGGTGCACTCATTCCTCTTACTCCAAGTAGCCTTGAACAGCTGTGGCAGCAGAAATGACAGAAGGGAGGCCAGTGAGAAGAGGAAAAATAAGCAGAGGGGAAAACAGGTGTCAGCCTGTCATTAGTGGGGGGAAAAATGTTTATTGTTGGAGCATAAGAGGAAATCTAAGGCCAAAGACGGCCATTCTGAATTTAAACCTGTCATATGTTAAGCTGGTAATAAACATCTGAAGGTTTGGCTTGAGACATGCTTTAATGTTTAGGCCTGAATTAAGGTCCTTGCGTCCCACTTGAGAATTTCTATCTGTACAGACCACCCTGGAATCTGATGCTATGAAGAGGGGATCTGTGTGTTGTCTTATGTGTTATGTGTCATGGCAGTGTGGAAGTATGCAGTGTGAGATTTTTGGGAAACAGTCTGAGAACTCAGTGGTTACTTTCAAGTCACTAATGGGTGTGGTAGAGAATATAGATCAAGGAATGCTAGACTGCATATTAATCCATTGGTGACAGTGCCAAATGATATCTCATAATTAGAAAATACTGTGTTCTGGGAATTTGGGCAGTATTTGGTGAATTCAGAAGCACAGAAGAACATCCTTGACTTCTTGGAGTGTTATCGGCAGGAAACCAAGAAATTAGGGTTAGGCCTCACCTATGTCCTTGTTTCTTCCCCCATACATATGGCACTTGGTCTGTTTTGGAAACTTGTGCTTCATGTGACCTTTCCCCAGCATATACTGAAGGATGAGTTTATGTATCTGAAAATGTGCATTTTTACATGTATGCATGCAGTCTCATACTTCTTGAATTCTGTGTGTTTTTTGTTCCCCTCTCATGGAGGAGTTGTTTTTTTTTCCTTCAGGCTTGCCAGTATTTTGAAACTTCTTTTTTGAAATGAGGGATGTTGTACAAGAATACAGTAACTGCAACCATGAACATGGGTTTGTAGTCAGTTAGAGATGATGGCAGCTGCTGACAAAAAGTGAAAGTCAAATATGGTTTTGGCCATCTCAGTCCTTGTGTGTTCTTCTGAACGTTTCTATTTCTCCCTATTTTCTTTCAATTTTGACTAAAATCAGTAGGTAGAACCCCACAGAATATTCAAGGTGCTTAAGGAAATGAACCGTTTGGATTTGGAGGTGACTTACCCACAAAGAACATTATGTTTTAGGTTTTACCCCATTTTTCAATAATACAATTACAGGAAGGTTTTTTTAATATGTTAAGGTGATGCTTCCTGACGCAAGCTGTATGGGTTGTTTCTTGACATAGGGTACCAAAGTAGAAAAAAACACCCTGCCTACTCTGGGAGGGCAAGTCATAGGGCACCATCTCAAGTCAGGCTCCTTTTGTGTTATAGTTCTTATGGTTTTGATAACTGAGCTGATGTATCCTGATGTTCCCTCTTAAGATGGCAATGTGAAAGACTAGTAGGAACCTTGTAAATAAGATGTAATAGTTGTCTTGAAACACTCCCCCACCCACTAATGGGCCCAGTATATAACAATTTGGATATGCGTGATATCTAGAAAATGAAATTTGCCTTGCTAATAACTTGAAATGACAGACAGGTGTATTGTCTCCATTTTTGCACCAGAGGTGCTGGTTCTTTTTGAATCCAACAAGAAATGCACAAAGTTTATCAAGACAGAGGACTATTTTATTAACATATTAGAAAAGGTGGTAGCAAGTTACAAGTAAGTCCCTTCTGATGCTGGGAACCCTGAGTTGATGCAGCATCAGTCAGACCTCCAGTCAGGCCACAGCATTCTGCAGAGCTCCTGTTATAGAGTCATAGCATGGTTTAGGTTGGAAAGGACCTTAAAGATCATCTAGTTCCAACCCCTCTGCCATGGCCAAGAACACCTCCCACTAGACCAGGTTGCTTAAAGCCCCATCCAACCTGGCCTTGAACGCTTCCAGGGAGGAGGCACCTACAACTTCCCTGGGCAATTTGTTGCAGTGTCTCACCACCCTCAGTGAAAAATTTCTTCCTAATATCTCATCTAAATCTACCCTCTTACGGTTTGAAGCCATTACACCTCATCCTATCATGCCCTTGTAAAAAGTCCTTCTCCAGCCTTCTTGTAGGCCCCCTTCAGATACTGGAAGCTGCTGTAAGGTCTCCCTGGAGCCTTCTCTTCTCCAGGCTGAACAACCCCAACTCTCTCAGCCTGTCCTCATAGGAGAGGTGCTCCAGCCCTCTGATCATCTTTATGGCCCTCCTCTGGATCTGCTCCAACAGGTCCATGTCCTTCTTATGTTGAGGGCTCCAGAACCGGAAGCAGTGCTCTGGTGAGACCCCACCTGGAATAGAGTAGAGGGACAGAATCACCTCGCTTGGCCTGCTGGCCATGCTTCTTTTCATGCAGCCCAGGATATGGTTGGTCTTCTGGGCTGCGAGCGTGCATTGCTGGCTCATGTTGAGTTTCTCATCAGCCGATCAAGTCCTTCTCCTCAGGGCTGTTCTCAATCCATTTTCTACCCACCTTGTATTTGTGCATGGGATTGCCCCGGCCCCCATGCAGGACCTTGCACTTGGCCTTGTTGAACTTCATGAGGTTTGCACAAGTTGGTTCATGGTGAGGTTCACAACATTCCCTCCCCTCAAACATGGTAAAACAATTTGTAGAAAAGATTTTCTAATCCAAGACTTAATAAATGATAGAACTACAGAATAAGTAGATATCTGTGTATGCAAATAAATGTTTCCTTGGACTTAACAGCTTTTTTTTTAACTAGATATAAAAGAGAGGTTCACCAATTACGTGCTGCTACTAATTGTATGTCTAAGAAATATGGAACAGTTCTCATGGAATCCAGGTGAGTAAACTAGTAGAAAATTTAAATACAAAATGACAAATTCCTGTGCTATCAACTACTGTATTATTTGCTTCTGTCCTCAGTCTGAAAGATGAGAGTAACCAGGACATTTAATTGATGAATCTGAATTTGTCAAATACTTTAGATTATCATTTTTCTATTTCTGGCTTTCTTGTAATAGTGACTCTTATCCTTTCTGCTAGAAGTATATGCTGTTATGCTACAAACATGCATAGTTCTGTTTCAGGTAGTGTCTGGAATGATTTCTTCCCAGCACTTCCTTTTCCTTGGAGTACATTGAGGATGAAGAATCCCCTAGAGAATTTTATTTTGTGAGGCTAGTGAGATTGAAATTTGATAGAAGATTATGTAAAAACTTCCATTCATGATTTAATGTAGATTATACTTAGGATTTTAAATATTGAGTAAAATGTGGATTTTATTTTATTAAAACTTTGTTTTAATGATTTTGAGCCCTGATCTGTGTGGTGTACTTTGCTTGAATTTTACCAGTCTAACCAAATTTTACCTTAAGCCTCAAAAACCACAGGTGCTTTTCTCTATTCATCATACATACTGAACACCTACTACCTAGTACTTGCAAAAGTTGTCTTCCTAGTAGAGATAAAGCATTACAAAGTAGAGCCTTTAGAACCTGATCCTAATTGCGATGTGATTGTATAGTATTGATAAGTTTCTAGAACAGCAATGGAATAAGCGAGAACTTGCATGCTACCTATGGAGTGGTGATGTGAAGTTACAGACTCTTCAGGCTCTTGAGGGTTTTTGACTGTTGAGCAAAAGCGTTATAATTTTTATTTTGTATACTGGAGCCAAATTAAGTGGCCTAACTTGTTTCTTCTTGACCTTCAGATCATCTTTGGGTGTTATTCCCAGATGTTTGCATGGTGGTTGCTTCAGAAATTGCGGTGGATATTGTGAAACATGCCTTTATAACAAAATTCAATGACATCACAGCAGATGTAGGTATCCTGTATGGAATGCTGAGTGCTATTTTAAGTTATTGTTTATTTTACTATTACTTTTTCAATATTAAAATTTATTCCAGTGCAGAAAATGTAAAAATTGTTGTTTTCATACATAGGATATCATTTCAAAAAGCTTGGTAATTTCCTGATAGAATATACTTCTGAGGATCTTTATAACACCTCTGCTTCTAGATTAGTAGTTCCAGATCCATAAATTATTGAAAGTGTTGTATAACAGTTCACGTAATAACTACAATTCACATAACTGGCAGATCATTTTGTGAAGTGATTACTGGTTTAATTGACAGAAGATTACTTGTTCTACAGTCTAGACAGAGCTTGTACCTTTTCCTAGCAGAATGGATTGTAGGTTAAAATTCAGGCTTTAGGAAAAACAGGTGTTGTGAGGCTGCTGAATCTTTATTCTTGCGTGTGTGTTAAAGGTGGAATCTGAAATCAGAGATAAATTTTTCCACTGTCCCTAGAGCACTAATGTGAAGTGGGTTATCTCTTAGTTTCCTGCTCCTGAAATTTCTTATGCTATATGTATTATGTAGTCCCTCTTTTAAAACAGTAGATGAGGTTACTTTTTGTGTGGTGCAGGATGATACAGTGGCCATTTGTCTTGCATCTTGTGTGAATTCAAATGCACTTGGTAAACTTGTGAAGGGATGAGTTAGCACATTTTCACTAATAAAACCACTTTTCAGGAAATGAGATCAGAACTGGGAAGCATCTATAAAGTAACTACATTGCGTGGTGTGGAAACAAGTCTCATAGATATAAGTTCCCTTATGCCAGAGGCATTTATGCATGCCCTACTTTCACATAGAGAGTGTGAAAAAGAGCAATAATGAAGTCGCAATAGGCAAAAACGTAGCATGCCTCAGTGTGTTGAAACAGCTGGAAGATGGGGGTAGCGGGTGATGATTTTGCAAGGTTTATTTAACAAACTTTATATTTTTTGTATGAAGTTCTAAAGATTTTCAGTTGCTAGGTCAGACTTTTTCAGTTTTGAACACCTACAGTGCAAGTTGCCCTGCCACTTAACTTTAAAATAGGTGCTTGTCTGTCTTAGTATGCAAAACTGTTTCAAAGAGAAAGACAAGCTTTATTCATCTTCTGATATGATTTGCCTTTTTCGTGGCAACACTTGCTTGGTATATAAGTAAGCTTTCTCATTTGTTTACTTTGATCCCAGTGCTGCCTTTCATGTAGCTTAGAACAAATTATGAACTGTAAGAAAAAAGTAAACATGATTTCTCTTACTTGGTGTTTCTGAGTGTTTCTGGTGTTTCTGAATCCTCAAATTCAGTAAATGCTTTTAGCATTTTGTTTATGGTGTATATAGACAAGTTACTTCATTGCAGAAATAGAGACTCATCTGCAACAGTTAGACGTCAGAAAAACTGGCTTTGACTCCTTCAGCCTGTGTTTATAATATTTTTTTTACAGAAATATTTTATTAATATCTCTGTTGTTTCTATAGAGCATGATAAAAGATTAATCACGCATCCAATGTGCTGGATTTTTTCCAGGTCTACAGTGAATACAGAGCCAGTCTTGCATTTGACCTTGTTAGCAGTCGACAGAAAAATGTAAGCCTGAAAATAAAGGTGTTTTCTCGTATTAACTAACGTAATTGTTATGGGGGGGGGGTATTGGAACAAATACTTAAAGAAATACATAGAGAACTGTTATAGTCCTACTGCACTTCTTTTTTTAATACTCTGCTTTTTTTAATAACAAGTAACGGGAATATTTCCTTGTGATTTATATTCTTATTTTTATCCAGTTTTTCACATCAGTTCAGGCTTTATTTAATATATTGTTGAGAAGTCTCTTCCAAATACACTTACAGTCACGGGATGGTTATAACAACTTTGACATTTTTGAGATGTATGGGAAGTAAGCAAGCTTAACAAGATGTTCTTGAGATAATTTTAAATTACTGTTCTTTTTGCTTTATTTTAACTGTGTTGGATCAAAATGAAATTTTCGTTAGGAATTTATATTGTTTCTTCACAGATAGCATGCACAGATGTGTAGGGATGTTTGTACTATGCATGTTAGTGTTGCAGCAATGGGTATTTATGGAACGCACAGACTGCTTGTGTTTTTCGTTAGTACTGTTTTTTGGAAGACTATTTACAGCACAGCTTTCCTGAATGAGTCTCTTGCTCATTAGTGAGTGCTCTGGATGAGTGGTCTCACTATTCATTGAACTTTTATAATAATAATTTGTGTAGTTTTCTTGGGCATGTTTAATAGCTATTGCTAGGAATGCAATAGTTACCCTTCATAATGAAGTTAGACACCTTCCATTACAAATAATTATTAATAATTTGTTAATTAAAAAATTGTTTATGAGTTCTGAAAACTCCATTACGTTTCCTAAGGATCCTCTGTAGAAAATTAGTGCCTATGTGATGCTACCTACCTTTGGTATGACGTTCAATACTACGTGAAAGCTGTCGTGCAGAGTAGTTGGGTTTTGAGAGTGCCAATGTAAACATATTTTCAAAATTATTTTAACACAATTATACTGAGGTTAATTATAGATGTTTGTAGAATGATTTAAAATTCCTAGTGTGATGTAGTGTGATTCCTAGTGTACTTTTATCCCTGTTATGGATTTTTCTGTACAGTATTTGAGGATCAAAGTCAAATTAATACAAAAAGGTCTCTAAGCTAGTAATAATGTACAGATGAAATATCATAGCATATTTGGATTCATTGTCCTAATTGCTCTCGATTTAGACGTTGTTATACTCCAGTTATTCTTGATTTAGAGCACTGAAGCTAATATTGCTGGTCATGCTAGTAATACATCTTTGTCTGAGAGAACAGGTATCTGCATTTGAATTTCAAAATGTGAATAGGTACACTTTATACCAGTATAGTGCTTGTTAGCAGAAGTTGATTCTTATCTAGAGGGTGTGTCAAGCTAAAATAAGCCCATTCCTTTGCATAAATAGTTCATTATTCTTCCTCTTTTTTTGTTTCCTAGGCATATACAGATTATAGTGATTCGGTTTCCAGAAGAATGGGTTTCATTCCTCTTCCGCTGGCTGTTTTAGTAAGTTGTATCTCTCCTACCAGTTTTCTGTCAATAAGATCTCACTTTGAGAATATATGCCTCTGAGATAGCTAACTCATTTTGATGTTTTGGGGGTGAAATGATAACCTTAAGTAAATTAAACGATGCTGCAGGGTTGAGTTAGCTTTTGGTATAACCCATATCACATACTAATTACAACTTCACGAATGTGTTACTGTTTATCAGCCTTTCATAGAGAACTAAATATATATTAATTTTATCAAATTCATAAGCACTTGAACTGTAGCAGTGGAATGAAACTACATCTGTGCTTATTAGACATTTATTCCTTTTGGCAATTATCCTATTCATTCATTCAGAATAGTCAAAGCAGCTGGTTGCCAGAAGGTTAGCTAGTAGTGTACTAGGGTTTTTTTAGGTTTTTCGTAGGAGTCCTTGTGGTTGTCCCTGTAATGGTATGCTTAATGACTCAGTTGTCTTTTATATGGGGCATTGTGCTTCTGAGCTGTTGTAGAATACGTGATTGTGAAATAGTTGACCCTGTTCCATGGACGTGCTGCTATAAAATGAATCACTTCATTATTGGAATTGTGTCCACATGCTGTCTGTTCTGAATTAACTGTTGCAGAATGTTTTCTGTAAATAGCTGCTCTGATTTTCCCCATACATGCATGTAGACAAGCAGTAGTTATCATAATACTGGGAATGTGTCCTTGGTTTGCCAGCAAAGATGCTAATTTGTAACTTTCCTGGAAGAATATAAATATAAATTAACTTTTAAATGTAATGTTCTCCCGTAGAGATGGGGGGAAATACTATTGACAGGCTTTGCCTAGTTTTTATCCAGGATTTAAAAAAACCCAAAAACTATTAGAATCATGATTTCTTTTATAACTAAATATAACTTGGTGTTCGCAGACAACACCAAGTTAAGCCGAAGTGTTGATTCCCAGGAGGATAGGGAAGCTCTACAGAGAGACTTGGATAGATTGGATCATTGGGCCGACATCAACGGTATGAGTTTCAACAAGGGCAAGTGCCAGGTCCTGCACTTGGGCCACAATAACCCCATGCAGCGCTACAGGCTTGGGGAAGAATGGCTGCAAAGCTGCCTGGCAGAAAGAGACCTGGGGGTTCTAATTGATAAGCGGCTGAATATGAGCCGTCAGTGTGCCCAGGTGGCCAAGAAAGCCAACGGCATCCTGGCTTGTATTAGAAATAGCGTGGCCAGCAGGGAGGTGATTGTGCCCCTGTACTCAGCACTGGTGAGGCCACACCTCAAGTATTGTGTCCAGTTTTGGGCACCTCAATACAAGAGAGATATCAAGGTGCTGGAGCGAGTGCAGAGGAGGGCAATGAAGCTGGTGAAGGGCCTCGCAAACAAATCATATGAAGAGCGGCTGAAGGAGCTGGGACTGTTTAGTTTGAGGAGGAGGAGGCTGAGGGGAGACCTCATCACTCTCTACAGCTATTTGAAAGGACGCGGTAGAGAGGTTGGTGCTGGTCTCTTCTCACAGGTGATTAATGACAGAACAAGAGGGAACGGCTTCAAGCTCCAACAGGGTAGATTTAGACTGAACATTAGGAAAGAATTTTTCACAGAAAGAGTGGTCGGGCATTGGAATAGGCTGCCCAGGGAGATGGCTGAGTCACCATCCCTGGATGTGTTTAAGAGCCATTTAGATGTGGTGTTGGGGAATATGGTGTAGGGGAGAACTTTGTAGAGTAGGGTAGATGGTTGGACTCGATGATCCCAAGGGTCTCTTCCAACCTAGACAATTCTATGATTCTATAAATACATCCAGTGAGAATTCAATTGAAATGATTTTTTCAAGTTGTGTTGTGATATGTTACCCTGTATAATAATAGGTTTAAAACAAACTCAAGTGCTTTGCTAACTTGGAACCCTAACTGTGAAATACTGAAGTAAAACTGAGATTTCGGGATCATCTCTACTGAAACTGGGGATTCACATGCCTAGTCCACAAAGCAATTTCATATTTAAAACGTTAGCATAGTGTTAAACACTGATTCTGTTTTACTGCATCAGCATCTCTTGATATTTTCCTCAAAAATTGTTAACTCAGCTTCCAGCCCTTGACTTTTGGGGAGGGTTTTTTCACTCGTTATTCTACTTGGAAGTCAGTAGTGAAGGAAACATTATTAGACTGTAGTTTGGCAAAGTTGTTGGTATAATACTTATTCAACCTAAAGTCTTGAACAGTTAGCCCTACCAAGGGAAACATTAGAATAAATTTCTGTTAATGTAAATGTTTCTACTTTTGTCTTGAATTTACCAAGTAAGAAACATCTGTTAAAATATTCTATTAATAATTGTGTGCTGTATGTTTAACTGTTTTAACTTTTATTCTTAAAACAGCTCATCAGAGTTGTAACAAGCTCAATAAAAGTACAAGGAATCTTAGCTTATGTTTGTGTTGTGCTGTTCTACTGTGGGTAAGTAATGCACACAATTGAAAAGTGTTTATCATTATTTGATCAGATATGTGAAAAATGCTTCTGTTGATACTTTTAGGTATAAGTGTAAACACAGTTTATGTTCAGTAGAACAAAAATGTAAAACACTTATGCTCATAAACTGAAATTGAGAGTGCAGATTGGTCCCTAAGTACTTCAACTGCATTGAGGGATTATAGATCTCAATAAGTAACTTCAGTAATGAAAGTAACTAATGGAAAAATGATTGAAAAGAATTTTTGACAGACAAGTACCATACCTCTGCATAAAAGGGGAAATTGAATTCAAAGGAGTGAAACTTTCTGTGAAAAGAACAAAAGATTCAATATGCCAACAAAAACAAGCAGCTTAAGTGCTCTGGGCAGATCATGAATTCTCCTCTCTGGTAGTTAAATGCAAGGTTTCTTCATGTTAGGAAACTGCTATATGAAAAAAAAATAAATACAAGGCTCACCTTTCTGGGAAGGAGGGGGTGTCAGTAAGTAATTTTAGTTAAGGAATATAATGTCCTATGGCAATTTGTTTTCCAAAACCGATGATTTGCAAGTATTCCTTCACTGCCAAGTCAGTTTATAATTGTGTTATCCTTAACTTCTCACCAGTTGATACATACTTCTGAGGCACGTTTAGTTGTACTTTAAATCCAGTCTAGTTTGCCTATCTTGAGGCACTTGCTGTAGACTGTATGGGGATGACCAGTTTCTAGGAAAGCTGCATACTGAACTGTGTCAGCGGTTGTTGTCTCTCAGTACTGATTGATATTGGAGTCCTCCTAAAACTGATCATAAAGAATTAAGAGGTTCGAGTTACTGCAGCACAGAGAACCTGCCTATGGTATTGTGGGAATCTCTCGTCCAATGCCCTACCAAGTTGTGTTTGTAACTGAAGGCAGCAAGACAAAAGACTAGGCAGTGTTTCAGCAGGTGCACTGGAAGAGAGCAGGCTGCTGTTTTACAATACTTTATAAAAAGAATGGGATTAGTACACATTTTTTTAAATAGATGGTCTTCTCTCTAATGTGACCTTGATCTGCCAAAAAAGTAGCACTTGGTCTGATATGTCTAGTCCACATCAGTGTAGAGACACATCTCTTTGGTGTCAAATAACTAGGACTTTGAGAGGAATTTGCATATAGGTGAAATATTAAAATATTAGCCATATTCCTCTGCACCATACTTTGATTTCTTCCCCAGCATACCACATGCTGCGCCCATGTTCTCCCTAAAGCCAACTCTATAGAATTGAAAGCACAAGCCCCTCATCACATTCAAGCTGTGGTATATCAAGTTCAGTACCTTCATTCTGCTCAGTGGTTTTTCTT